>NW_022147505.1:1107890-1307222 GCF_002938485.1 Sitophilus oryzae
TAAAAATCCCAAGAAAATCAAAAATTTTAGAATAATTTTACATATAAAATGCCAGCGATCTTCATTTCATAGCCATCGCTGACGCCTTTTTTTAGATGATATTGTATTATTTGTAAATATAATTTTTCGAACATTGATACTTGCAAAATATACATATAAATTTTGTGAAGGCAAATAATAATCACTATTAGTTAAATTAAATCGTTATGTTAAATTAGATCGATTTTCAAACCCCAAAATTTAAAATATATTTACATTTTACCCAATATCTTATATAATACATTATTTGTATATTGTAAAACAAACATTGCTGCATTTGTATGGTTCATAGTTTATTTGCCAAAGTATTTATTAATATAAATAGGTATATATGTTGTCGTATGTATATTTCATGTAAACTATATCATTTTTAAAATACAAACCAAAAATCTGAGGAATAATTATGTTTTCCATGTATTCTACAACATATTTATTAATCCGTAGTATCTAACTAGCGTGACGTCATAAATCCCGCCCCAAGGCTGTTCTATTAGAGACGGCATTGCTCTAAGGTATGAAGCACCTGTCAGTGTGCCATCAATAAAAACAGAGTTCGAGCTCCGTGCATTATACCTGCCCATACCATAATGCTTCTCCCTTGAAACGGGACACGGGGTTGAGCTGGATTCAAGCGTGCTCGTCTTCCAGATGCTCTCCAGACCAAAGTTCGTCGCGAGTCTGACACTAAGCCTATTCTTGTTTCATCACTAAACATGACGAAATACCAATTAGGTCCATTTGATCTCATCTCCTCAGCCCATTGTAGTCGCGTAATTTTGTGCTGTAAATTAAGCTTCGGAACACGTAGAGGCCTCCTTAAATGTAATCCTCTATCATGGAGTCTTCTTGCTATGGTCTTTCTTGAAACATTTACTCCTTCAAGGCGAGAAACCAAATTCTGTTATTAATTGTTTTTGGGGATATTCCTTGTCGCATATATTTAGAACAGTAATATATCTTTATTTACAACCACATATGTAATTCTGACATTACTGACTTTCAAAAAATTTGAAAGTGTCAAATTATCTACATTTCTTCGCTCTTCCATTTCCCTCACCCATTTCCCTCGTCCATTTCCCTCACTCGGTTGTTCTTATTTTTCGCCTCATTTAATTAAGCAAAATATTCTTGTAATATCTTTATTAAATACTTATCTAACATCAACAAAAATAAACAAGAAGATTTCTAGACTTCTTTGGCTTAAAACTTAAATTCTGGCGTTTTAAAAAAGCGACGAGTTTGTGATATTTTGAGCTGTCAGTCTTTTCCCTTAATTCTAGCATTGTAGTCCGTATCATGCTGTACGTAGCCCAAAGAGTAGATGGCTTTTTCTGAGTTGCCATATCGCTAAAATATGCCAACAAGACTGTCTCCGAAGCAATATTCTTAGCATTTCTTTCGGCACACCATTTTTCGTATACTTTCAATGCTATTTCATATCGCCCCTTACTTTTCTCTGGAAATAAACTGACTTCTGCTCTTTTTGCAGGTTCTGTAAGTTCTAGTGGAGTACCAATATTAAACTACTCTTCATTATCAGAACTTTCCGACAACATCCTGGCTTTCTACGTTATATAAATTCGAAAAAGCGAACGAGAAGTTCAAAACTGTCAATTAGTTGTTTGTTTTGCTGGTTTTGCTGTTGAAGGTTTGCGCCATAACAACCACTGGGACCGGTAACTATAGATATGGAAATGCCAAAACGGAAAATGACAAATTTTCGCATATTTATTTTTTTTCAAAATAAAATACTCTCCCTATTTATTAATTAATGATGTGGTTGTAAATAAAATAGTACACAAACCTCGGAGGAAAGTTTTCATTATTGTCACGAGATTTAGTTAATCTCGACTACTTCCCTCCTCTGTATGTAACCCATATAACACAACACAATCCTATAGATATCTTGAGGATATCCACCAAGGATATAGTAAATATCTTAGGGATATCCAAAAACCAGAGGACGATATTTATGGGATATCCAGATGGGACAAAATCATAGCAGGCAAGCCTTTTACGATTATTTGGGATATTTATAGGATAATACAAGAATGATGGGAGCATTATAGAATATTTTTAGGACATTATATGAGGACTGTTATTTGGCAATACTTACTTCATCCTTAGTTTATAGTAAAAACGTTCGCGATTTTAGTTTTATTTGGCCACATTTTGACGTTATTCATTGGATATTTTTATTGACAGCTCTAAAATATACCTACATATTATGTTAATGAATTTTGCGTCAAAATTTAGAAGTTTATTTGTATGTGTTAAGAGCTTTCAATTTATACTGTACCATCGAAAAAAAACGGCGTTCAATTAGCTTGAAAATTACGATCGGTGACATTCCTAAAGAAGAATCAGCCTCTTCTGCTTTTCAACTTGTATAAATTGATTATACTAAATTTGTAGTTAAACAGTTTACATCAAAGAAAATATATATAATATATATAATATTATCCAGAAACTCAATTTAAACACAAAATAGATTTCTGCCTGAATGTCAGAAATGGGTTTAGGATGAAAAGCCAACAAATTGTCTATAATTTGTCACAATTTTCAGACCCCAAGTTGGTCGTTTAGCATTGTTGAGGTTGTAATTCCTTGCTAGAACACCTAGAAACAAGAAGAACCAGTTTGGCCTCCAAACAGAATTGATCAGGTGTCTTTTGCAAGCTAAATTTCACAGTTGCTCAAATATCCATGGAACATACCAATTAGATTTGCCTTGACGAATTAGGTTTACATGAATGATCTATTTTCCAAATATCTAGATTGACATTGTTAGATATTTATTATCAAACATGTCAGAATCTGAATACAATGACAGATCATAGATATTCTATTCCGGTATGAGATTTCAGAGAATGTCTATGATATCCCAGATTAATTTTTGAAGATGACCTATAATATCTCATATTCTAACATTCCCTGGGTGATATTGTGTGTGCTGTGTGAACATACCACACCTGCTTTTAATCATTCTGTCTAGATAATTACTTAAATCATACACTAAACACAAACTGAACTTACTAAAAAGCCACGAACAACGAAAATATTTAAACAATGTTCAATTGTATTACCAGTAATTTCTTACCTTTCCTGATATTGGAAAAACTGAGCACAGTATTAAAAAAGAGAAATAATATTTAGTTTCTTTAAATAAACACCAACAAAGAAATATATCTAAATATATTTAGCTATAAACTACCTAAAAATGTTACATATCCCTATATAGAATTTAAAGTCCAAGTTTTCAAATATTAGAAAATTCAAACATAGCTAAGATCAAAACACAGTGGTGCCAAAAAGATAAACAAGACATGCCTGATGGTCTCAAAACAGGAAGTTCCACTATGATTAGAAGAACGATGAGATTCTTTAAACTGTAAGCCTGTTCGACTGATAGCACTCAGTATGAAGAACCCAAGTAGTTTATTTTAAACCAATCAACTCCTTTGTACATTATTTATGATTTTATTTACTGATTAAACAAAGGTTTCATTATGTTTATACTTATCGTTTTGAAATACTACCTTAGAATAGTACCATGGTTCTGATTTTCCAAGTATCGTTTTTGACACATTGTCGAGCTTGACGACTGTTGATTGTGTTGCGTAGCTGGCTGTACATGAAAAACTCATTTATATCGAAACGGCAATAACTTTGTTTAATTTTTCCATCGGAACTGTATATTTTTATTTAGAATTTGATTTTATTTAATTGTCTAAATATTCATTTTTACCTGGCTTTTTGTTTCAGAAAACTACTTTCTGTAATTTGTAGTCCACATGGACCAAATATTTGATTATTTTAAAGATGTAAACAAATTTTAAAGAGTACATAATTAATATTATTGATATAATCGTTTATTCATTAAAATAAAAAAACTAAGAAGATTTGCTGTGAGGATCAACAATAAGATTCCAAAACGATAAGAACTGGACTGTTGTGTTAATATATGACTGTTCAGTGTAAAGAATTTTGTGTATTAGACAGTGTGATGCGCAACACCTTAAAAAATGAACGAACACACTGGCATGTAATTAATTAGTATATGGGCGGAAATAATGGTATTATATTTATTAATGGTATACTCTCTTTATAAAGATTTAAATAGTTTTCTTTTGCATGTTAATGGCTAGTAATATCATCGTTTTGCTAAAACGATAATATTACTAGTCTGTACATTTTGTACATTTGTTGCTTTAAAAACAATCTCAAATGTCAATATTCCATGGATATATTGATAAATGAGGTCTAAATTAAAAGAAAATGCATTTTCTACGATAACTTGAAGGGATAGGTAAAAAATGGTATAATACAATTTGATAGACAATTTAATTGGGCATCTGATTCTCCTAAAATATACAGGGCATTCCATTTAAATTAAAGAAGTTATTGCCGTTTGAAGCTAATAATTATTTTAAATAAATTTTTAGACACTCTGTATAAGGTAGTATTATTTTTATTATTGCAACACAATAACTGATCAATAAATAAACTTCATTAAATATTAGTATTAAAAAACATTGATACCCTTTGGAGAAATGAAGCTTTTAAAATTTTTACTGCAATTTCACAAAAATTGAAAATATTTCTTTAAAAACGGTAGGTTTACATAATAAACTTAATCAAATTTACCTTATTTTAATCGTAGAAACTAAAATGTAATAATATACAGGGTAAGTTCCATTTAAAAAAATACAACTTTGATATTTTTTATTTATTTGGGACACTCTGTATCTTGTAAAAATATTTTTAAATTGTAGCTCTAATAGTCCTTCAACGAACCCCAAACTTATAATTTGTAAAAATCTCATCGTTTAGCTACAATACTCCGTGTCGTATGTGGTGAACAACCCTGTATACCTTGCCCTTTTTATATAAGCATAATACATTTTTCTTGCTACACTATTTTTGACAATAAGTCGTAAACTTTCTTGTACCTATCTAAGAAAAATATTATTTTATGATGGATATTTAATCATTAGAATTTGTGAAACTAATCTATTTGCTATCTGTATATGTTAGTTCTTTAGAAACAAATCTTGTCTTCTTATTCAGTATTTAAAAAAAAAAACATAAATCTACTGCCCTGATACTGTATGATCGAAAAAAAAACGGCGTCAGCGATGGCTATGCAGGCTATGAAATGAAGATCGCCGTAATTTTATACGTAAGATTATACAGGGTGGCCCATCGAAAACGTTCCGCAAGATATAACGGCCAGGAAATTTTTTTTTTCAAAAAATCCAAAAACACGTCAATTTTGTTTGTGAGGGGGACAACTTTTGCCCCAAAAATGATTGCAAAATTTTCAACCCTCTAAGCGGGGGTGTCATCCCCCAACTTTTTCAAATGGGAAGGGGGGTCAAGTGACGCCGCAATGAAAAGAGCTTTCTATTCTCTATATTTCCCCACTTTGTTTTTGAAAATCGGTCGAGTCATTGAGAAAATATGAAGAATTGAAATATGAAAAGTTGATTTAAACATTTATCAGAGTAAATGATAAAGATAAATTCCTTCGACCAATTTGCTGTTTTTTCTTATTATTTCTAGATGTTTACGCATTTTTTCACTTGCCACAAGGTTGAACGATTAGTTGCGGTCTCAATATCGTTAAACTGACCTACAATCGAATTTCCAAAAATACCAGCCCGCGACGATCAAAATCGTCTTCGTTGAGTTCTTGTACCAACTGAATTTTGTACGGATGGAACTTGTGTTTTTTTAATATCGTTTGGACACTTGTACGATTCACGCCGGTCGCGGTCTCATTGGCTAATTTTCTTGTACTCAGGGTACTACCCAAGTAGAGGTAGATGGCCGATTCACCATCAGGAGCAGGAGCAGAGCGCACAGCGCATGCGCGTAAATCAGCTAGGAACATGTAAAATAGGCTAATAAACAAGAATAAACGGGTTTGAACCGCTTTTGAACAGCTTTGAACAGGTTTGAACAAAAACTGAACAGGTCTGTTGTTTTACGCTAAAAAGCCGTTCAAAGCTGTTCAAAAGCGGTTCAAAGCGGTTCAAACCCGTTTATTCTTGTTTATTAGCCTATTTTACATGTTCCTAGCTGATTTACGCGCATGCGCTGTGCGCTCTGCTCCTGCTCCTGATGGTGAATCGGCCATCTACCTCTACTTACCCATGGTAACTTGGCCCAATACGAATACCTCCATAGCTTCATTTCCATAGCACAAGTCACAGAACAGCTATCTAGCAACTACCGCACCTGATCGTTCAACCTGTATAGGGAATGTGATCGATTGTAATTTCCAAGCAGACTAGACGCCGGTTTTTTTTCGATCATATGGTATTACGAAAATATATTTTCTCAAACTTTTTAGCTTCATTTCCATACAGTTGTGTGTACCTTCTCTGGTACAAAATGCGTCCAAATGTCCTAAAATATTCTAAAGTAACCGCGACAAACGGGATTACTTTAGGACAACTTTAAAGTGCAATAACTAAAATACTGAAAAATATTTATATAAACTTTTTTTCATATTTTCACAATATTGAAGTTCCCGCGCAATAGGCTACCCTGTATATTTTAAAATACACACAACAAAACTTATATGGAATCACTCTTATATTCTGACTAAATTTCTGGCAAGGAT
The DNA here is from genome assembly GCF_002938485.1 of Sitophilus oryzae. Taxonomy (NCBI): domain Eukaryota; kingdom Metazoa; phylum Arthropoda; class Insecta; order Coleoptera; family Curculionidae; genus Sitophilus; species Sitophilus oryzae. Next base: position 1,114,561 of record NW_022147505.1, read on the forward strand.
AAAAATTGGTATACAACTTTTTGTATACCAATTTGTTTTAAATAAACATGATAATAAAGAATAAACGACTGCTGCGATTTATTTTCTTTTAAATTTTGTGTTTAGCAGTCACACAAATCACAATTGTCCGGTAATTTTCATTCGATCCAAAAAAATTAAAAAATGCCTTATGTTGGATTAACAGTTGTATAGAGGGAAAGAATTATTGCTCTCACCGAAGAAGGCATGCATGCTCCAAAGAGACGTAGCATAGATAGTAGGCGTTACCCAGCGTGTTGTATCGAAAACATATGCAAGGTACTTGGAATTAGGAACACCCAAAGATAGGCCCAGACAAAGTCGTCAAAGAGTCACAACAGAACAATATTGTGTGCCAAATTGCTAGAATAAATCGCAATGTTTCTCATCCAGAGCTGCAAAGACAACTTCTGGCAGCTACAAGTTTGAACGTTTCAGTTGAAACCATAAGCAAAAGGCTTCGTGCTCGAGGGTTTTACAGTAAAAGAGAGTTACGGATCCGACAGTTATCTCGGCAAAATAAAATTGACCGGTTAAATTGATGCCTTCAACATCAAAACTTGACAACTGAGAATTGGCAAAATGTTCATATTCCGGATGAAACCAGAATTAACCTTAGATCAGATAACTATCGAATTCGGGTTCTCAGAGCTCCAGGAAGACGAGCAAGACTTCAGGCTGCCAGATCTGTACCAAAATATAAAGGAGGAACTGTAATGTTCTGGGGAGGTATAATACTGGGAGCAAAAACTCCATTGTTACCACTTCAAAAAACTTTGACGGGTCGGAGACATGTTGATTTGGTGATGGCAGGAATTGTTAGTCTTGGAAGAGCTGTAATTGGAGATAATTTTAACTTCTTGTACGATAGTGCACCTCCCTATACCAGCAGAGTGACTAGAGAATGTCTTGAAACGGAAGATGTCATAGTTTTGGACTGGCCTGCATGTTCACCAGATCTAAACCCTATCGAACACTTGTGGGACTAGCTCAAAAGAAGGGTTAGAGCTCGTCGAAACAATCCAAGAAATCTTGCACAGCTTATTGATGCAGCATTGGCAGAATGGGAAAACATATACCCCAAGACAACGTTGATAATTTAATAAAAAGCATGCCAGTGCGGATAGAAGCTTGCATAAGGGCTAGAGGTGGCAACAAGGAATATTAAAATTATCAATTGTCTTTTTGTTTTACTTTTTGGTCATTAAAAATTTAAATCTTAATTTCGTTTCAGAAACCAAAAAAATACCATTTTGTTTATTTTCCGAACTGATTTTTTTGAAACGGAGTTTTATTCATAAACACAAAATTTTCGTATATGTATATATATATATATATTGCGGATTTTTACGACATTCGTCGTCTCCCGCTTCTCAACGTCCACAGATTTCTGTCTGTCCAGTCTTCTTCCTGGAGGCCTCTAGAATTCATAGCGTCAACTACGCCCTGCTTCCATCTTCGAGGTGGTCTTCCACGTTTCCGCCTTTCGCTTGGTGTCCATGAATGAATTCTTTTCGGCCATCGGTTATCATCCATTCGTTGGATGTGTCCGTACCAACTTAGTATTTTGCCGTCAATGGCGTCGAGAATAGTTTCTTTTTCTCCTATAATTTCTCGTATTCTTTGATTTGAGATGTGTTCCAATCTTGAAATGCGACAACTTCTTCGCCAAAAATCCATTTCAAGAGACAGCAACTTATTTTTCTCTAATTTGTTTAGCTCCCACGTTTCAGCGCCATAAGTGGTAATGCTCTCTACAATGGCTTTATAAAGTAGAATTTTTGTTTTTTGGGAAATTTTGTCACTCCACAACAACCGATAACTCTTTTTCCTTGACCAACTTTATTTGCAATATCTTGAGTGCTTTTTCCATTTGTTGTAAAAGTGACGCCCAAGTATTTAAATGTACAGACATTTTTGATTGTGCCGATTCCTACATCCAAATCCTCACGTTCGTCATCACCCACTACCATATACTCCGTCTTCTTTGTGTTTATTGTTAGGCCCCATTTCGAATATTCCTCATGCAGTTTTCTAAACGTATAACTGGAGTCGTCTCTGTCTCCCGCTATCAAGACCTGGTCGTCGCCAAAGAGTAAGGTATATAAAGTGTCTTTTCCTACTGGGATTCCCATTCCACGGCATTTCATCTTCCAACACTTCAGTATTTCCTCCAAATATACTTTAAATAAAGTTGGTGCTAATGAACACCCTTGTCTTAAGCCCTTATTCACAAGAAATTCTTGGGAAAATTGTTTCCAAGTTTAACTGTGCTACTGCAACCCTCGTATAATTTTCTTGTTGCTTGGACATACCAACTACTGATACCAAAATTTTGCATTGACACCCACAACTTACTCAGTGAGACTGTATCGTATGCCTTCTGTAGATCAATAAATGTCAAGTGGACCGTCCTTCCCCTTTCTAGCCTTTTTTCGATTAGATGCTTAAGAGTGAAAATGCCATCAGTACATGAGCGTCCGGGTCTAAAATCATTTTGCTCTTCCGATTCCGTTATTTGTGCTTCTATCTTATGTTTTAGTACTTTGCCATAGAGTCGAGCAACAGTACAAATGACACTAATTCTTCTATAATTTTCACAGTCGCGTCGGCTCCCTTTCTTAAATATGGACGTAATAATCGCTTTTTTCCATTCTTTGGGCGGGTCTTCTCCATTTAAACATCTACTAAAAATATCTGCCAGAATTTCCAAAACTGCTGAGGGGGCAGCCTTTAAAAGTTCTACTGAAACATTTCCCAAACCTGGGGCTTTGCCATTTTTCATTGTTTGTTCAACAAAATTTTCATACATCTGAAAAATTATGAAAAATAAATAGATGATTCCATATAAGTTTGGTTGTGTGTACACTAAAAAGTTTATGATTAAATACAATATTAGATTAATGTACTAGTCACAAGAAAACCATAAGCTATGGGGTGGAAGGTTTGCTGGTAAAACCGATCCACAGCTGGAAAAGCTGAATTGTTCTTTGGACCTGGACAAGAGAATGTACGCAGAAGATATAGAAGGAAGCAAAGCGTACGCACAAAGTTTGAAACATATCAATCTATTAACTGAGAGCGAAGCTAATAGCATTTGCGAAGGTCTGGATAAAATTAAAATTGAATGGGGCACAAATGAATTTGTTATTAAACCAGGTGAAGAAGATATACATACTACAAATGAAAGAAGATTGAAAGTAGGTACAAAATAAATTGCAATCAGTTTTTAGGGTTCCGTACCCAAAGGGTAAAAACGGGAAACCTATTACTAAGACTTCGTATGGACTTCGTTGCCCGTCCGTCCGTCTGTCACAAAGGTCTATCTTATGAACCGTTATAGCTAGACAGTTGAAATTTTTACAGATAATGTATCTATATTGCCGCTGTAAGAACAAATACTAAAAACAGAATTAAATAAATGTTTATAAATAAAAAAGTTGAATAAATGTTTTAAAATAGTAACAGAATAGTAAGTTTTTTAGTTTAAAAATTAGTTTTTTTATTTACTCCATTATCTTCCTTATTACACGATAAACAACATTTTATAGGATGACATGATTTAACATTGGTTTTAATTAACATTTTTCCATTTTACTCACTAAAGTAAGTAGCAGGCTATGGAAAAACACGGATTACCAGTAAATGTCAAATAGAGATGCTTGTTGTCAGTGTCAGTCGTTTTCGTCAGAATTAAATAAATTATTTTAATAGTAGTAAATAGTAACAGAATTAAATAAATGTTTATAAATAAATAATGTTTATAAATAAAAAAGTACTTTCACTAAACATTATCTTTTAAGTAAGAATTTTACATAGAATCTTTCAAGTCCTCGGTGGCCGCGTGGTTTAAAGCGTTAGGACTTTACGCTGCTATGACGTTGGAGCCGTAGTAAGGCAGGTTCGAATCCTAGTCAAGGCGACTTTTTTTAATCCTTTTTTTTATTTTTACATATTTTTACATATTTATTTTTACTTTTTACATATTTTTTATTGATTAATACAATTTTTAGTAATGTGTTTCTTCATTTTTTTTTAAATTACTTATACGTGCATTCAAAATTTCAGCTAAATCGGAAAAAAGTTTATAAAAATATAGTGTCTAACGTTGTATAGATAATGAATGGTACGGAACCCTTCGTGTGCGAGTCCGACTCGCACTTGACCAGTTTTTTAATTAATTATTTAATTTTATTAGGAAATTATTGGGGAACCAGCAACGAAGCTTCATGTCGGTAGGAGTCGAAATGATCAAGTTACAACTGACATGAAACTGTGGCTAAAGAGCAACTTAAAAAATCTACAGGAAAAGGTTTGTGAATTGATAGAGGTGATTGTTAAAAGATCACTAAAGGAGATTGATGTGATAATGCCTGGATACACGCATCTTCAACGTGCTCAGCCAGTTAGGTGGAGCCATTATTTGTTAAGGTAGGCAATAATAGTTACACACGCACACATACAGTTATACAGGGCGGCGCACCTCATTCGCCTCGGTTGATTATACGAAAACGGAAAGATGCACAATATGAGACAATATGCACAATTTAAAATTATCTTGAAATATACTGGGTGTTTCAGAACTAAGATCCATCCAAAGTTATATTTTTTCTTATGGAACACCCGGTATTTTATTTCATTTTTGGATTATTGGACATAAAATAAAGCATTTATTATAAGGGTCTATTAATATGCCTAAAATCTTTAGTTTTTGTGATATTTTAAGGTATTTAAATTTGCATGCTACTATAAATTAGATTATTAACAGCCTGTACATTAATTTTCAGAATTAATTCTTGTGCTGATTTTGAAGCCAGAGAAATAAACTTTACTGAAAAACGGTATTGCTTTCTTAAATGTATACAGGGCTACCAAAAGTTGCTGATCTATTTTAAGGATATATTTTATATAAAAACTTCATTATTTCAAATGCAACACCCTGTATTTTTCAAAATAAATCGGAACCAGATTCAAATGCTCTTTCAAACTGTATTAAGGTTTCCTATACCTATCTAGCTCAGATTTTGAATAAAAAGCGATTTTTAAATAAAATTGCATTCAAGATGGCTTGTGTCGCCATGGTAATTTTCTAGTGACAGTTAGTAACTATTTTCAAAGTCGACATTAGGTTATGGACATTATTATTTATAATTTATAACAATTTACTTAAATGTACCTACAATAGTTTAATAAGTAAGTATTCATTATTTTATCAAGAAAAATAAAGCAGTATCTGCTGGCGGAACGAATAGATATATTTACTAGTGATTTTATTTTGTGGGAAAAATTGCTTCTTGGCCTCAAGGGCTTATGCTCAAAGATATCCAAATAGGAATCTTCCTGATAAGCGTTCCTTTGAAAAACTACTAGTCCTATTTCGCAGAGCTGGTAGTGTGGTTTATAAAAAACCTATTAGGCAGAAACCTGTGAAGTGAAGAAAATGAATTTGCCGTAATTGGCTCTTTTACAGAAAATCCATTTCAAAATGCATATCACAAGTCATCGAAAAATAAATTAAAGAACCACTTTTTCGTTTTTCTTGATAGAATAATAAATATTATTTATTTAACTAATGTAGGTAAATTTAATAAAAGTAAACCGGTATAAAATAAGCCCATAAACTAATTTCGGTTTTGAAAATAGCTACTAACTGACGACACGCCCTGACGACACTAGCCCTCTTAGTTACCATTTTATTGAAAAATTGCTCTTTCTCAAAATTTGAGCTAGACAGGTATAGGAAACCCTAATATAGTTTGAAAGAGCATTTGAACCTGCTTCGATTTATATAAAAAAATACAGGGTGTTGTGTTTGAAGTAACAAAGTTTTTATGCAAAATAAATTCTTAAAATAGATCAGCAATTTCTGATACCCCTGTATAAATTTAAGGAAGCAATAACATTTTTCTGTAAAGTTTACTTCTCTACCTTTAAAATCAGCACAAGAATTAATTCTGAAAAGTAATGTACAGGGTGTTAATAATCTATTTTATAGTAGCATGCAAATTTAAATATCTTAAAATATCTCAAAAACCAAAGATTTTAAACATATTTAACCCTTATAATAAATGCCTTTTTTGGACCGAAGAATCCAAAAATGAAATAAAATACCGGGTGATCCATAAGAACAAATATAACTTTGGTATGGATCTTAGTTCTGAAACACCCTGTATGTTTCAAAATAATTTTAAATTATGCACATTGCCTCCTCGCATACACCCGTAAAATATTTTGGTTTTTACATCTTTCCGTTTTTGTATAATCAACCGAGGCGAATGAGATGCACCACCATGTACAGGGTACATGGTGGTGCATCTCATAACATGGTATGCCTCTCGTACGCCGCGAAAGCTCCAAGGAGAACGGTAGTTTATATCGAAATGAAATTTTGGCAGCATATGTAGGTTAACTGAAAGCATTTAATAAAAATATATAGAATTATACAGGGTGTCCCCAAAAAAAGTTACACATCAAAGTTTTGTTTTTTCTAATGGAACACCCTATATATTAATTGATTTTCGGATTCTGGAAAAAAATAAAGGTGAGTTTTATTAAAGAAGCATATACCTCAAATCTAAGGATTTTGATATATTTCACATTTTGTGAAAATCAAGAGTAAATTTTAAATTTCGATAACAGCTACCTAAATTTTAGTTGACCTTGTATAGCCTGATATTTAATTACAGTAACCATTGTATGTTAAAACAAATTGAAATTTAACCCGAAAAGTTATACAGGGTGAGACAAAATTAATATGGAACATTAGTACTTTACAAAGCAAGTTACTCCTTTATTTTAAATGGAACACCCAGTATATTTTTCCGGTGTTCAATGGGGAATTTATATATCTTCAAAAAACTATTAAGGTTGCCTACCCCTCAGACAAAGATTTTCCCAGATATTTTAATTTTTATGATTTTGCGTCAGCAAATCTTTATTATTTGAAAAAATCTAGGTGGCTGTGTGATATACCTTTTATTAATTTAACAAAAATTAAAGATTGTGGAGTAAAAAACTCAAGGGTAATAAAAAATACACGTTTAAAACATATTTTAATTATTACAGAATTAAAACTAGATATAAACCTATAATATTGTGCGACAAAAATTAGCTGGATGAAATCAAATGCTCAAAATGCTTCCTTTCCTGTTAACTGCATAAAATGATTGTATTTTCAAAAGGATCTTTTCATTTTAAAAGGCATTATGTGGAGTTCTACCTGATAAAGCAGCTACAATAATTTATCTCATGCTGTCGACACTAGTTGGTCGAGCTTTTTAAACACTGTCTTTAACATATCCCCATAAAAAAACTCAGACTAGATAAAATCAGGAGCATTTAATTATTCTATTAATTGGTAAATGCACACTGCATTCACCAACTAATAGAATTATCAATCAATTCTTTCTGATGGTTCTGAATCATATCAATTCTTTCGCCTGGTAAGTTTGCATTTTCGCAAATTCCTGAGAATATTTTTTTTGTTTTAACTGACAAAAAATTATAACTAGTTATTAAAGTTGAACTAATTAGACAGCTATGTTGAAGACGTCAGACATATCACAGCCACCTAGGTTTTATCAAATAATAAAGATCTACTCAGATCAAATCATGTAAATGAAAATATCTAGGAAAATCTTTGTTTGAGGGGTAGGCAACCTTAATAGTATTTTGAAGACACAGGAATTCTCCTTTAAATGTCGGAATAATATACTGGGTGTTCCATTTAAAATAAGAGAGTAACATGCTTTTAAAGGTGACCAATGTTCAATATTAATTTTGTCTCACCCTGTATAACTTTTTGGGTCAAGTTTTAATTTGATTTAAAGTAGAATAGTTAGTTTAACTACATATTAGGCTACACCAGGTAAATTCCATTTAGGTAGCTTTTATTGTAATTTAAAAATTGTTCTTTATTTCTAGAAAATGTTAAATATGTCAAAAACCTTACATTTTAGTCATATACTTCTCTTATAAAACTCACCTTTATTTTTCTCCTAGAATCCGAAAATCAATTAATATACAGGGTGTTCCATTACAAAAAACACAACTTTGATATGAAACTTTTTTGTTCATACACACCGTTGACACCCTGTAGAACTCTCTATATTTTTAAAAAGTGCCCTGAATTAACCTACATATGCTCACAAAATTTCATTTCAATACAAACTGTCGTTCTCCTTGGAGCCTCCGCGGCGTATGAGAGGCGCCACCCTGTATATTAAGTAAAACAGTGACACGTGTTTCGTTCATACGAGCATCATCAGACAAATACAATAAAACTCAATCCACACACACGTTCACATTTTACATATTAAAACAACAATTGTTGTTAGACAATTATTGTTATATGTTTTTGATCTAAAAATAAAAAAAAACAAATTTTCAAAAAAAATGTTTTTGCAGAAAAAACTCATAGGCGTGTTTCTGGGGTCGAAACATACCAGCCCTAAAAATATTTGCACTTATTTAATACTCACCCGTTGATATTATGACTTTATTCTGAATTTTTATAGGAAATTACTCTATTTTTCTACAAGTAAGTCAAAGAAAAAGTGGAAAAAATGATCATACAATTTTTAGATCGTAATGTATAAGTATCAAATTTTATATGATACTTTTGATTAAACATTGTTAAGTTTAAAATAGTTTTTTGGTATAGAACCTATGTGGTTGATCTAAGTAATCTAATAATATTTATAAACATATGATTAAAAAGACAGCATTTTTTTTCAATTCTAGTCATGCTTGGAGTTTGAAGAATGACTGCGAAAGATTAGAAAACAATTTTGGTCTCCTCGATGTGTTGCCTTTGGGTAGTGGAGCCCTAGCGGGTAATCCGTTAAATATTGACCGTAAAAAATTAGCAGAAAACCTTAATTTCGCCCAGATAACCGAAAATAGTATGCAGGCAGTCAGCGATCGTGATTTTATAGGTAAACATGGAAAGTTTCTTCAAAAAAACATAGATTTAAAGTCTGTCTAACGAGGGGATCCGTAAGAGTAACATTTGTTTCTGTCATTTTAATTGACGGGTAAATTATATTTTTTGTCAAGTTTTGAATGTCATCTGTCGAAATCTTACCTTGCTCGTTGGACAGACTTAAATTGGTTTGAAAGTATTGGTATACTACAATTTTTTAATTACAATAAAAGCTACCTAAATTGGAATTTACCCGGTAAGGCATAATATGTAGTTAAATTAACTATTGTACTTTAAATCAAAATAAAACTTGATGCAAAAAGTTATACAGGGTGAGACAAAGTTAATATTGAACATTGGTCACCTTTAAAAGCATGTTACTCGTTTATTTTAAATGAGACACCCAGTATATTATTCAAATATGCAATGGAGAATTCAAGTCTCTTCAAAATACTATTAAGGTTCCCTACCCCCCAAACAAAGATTTTCCTAGATATTTTAATTTACATGATTTGATCTGAGATGGATTTGAGTAATCTTAATTATCTGAAAAAATCTAGGTGGCTGTTATATGTTTGACGTTACTTCGACATAGCTGTCTAATTAGTCCAACTTTAACAACTAGTTAGCATTTTTTGTCAGTTAAAACAAAAAAAATTCTCAGAAATTTGCCGAAAATGCAAGCATTCTACATCAGAGAGAATTGATATGATTCTATTAATTGGTGAATGCACACTACAAAATACTTAAATGCTCCTTTTGGAGCAAAAGTTTTTAACTGACTGCAGTTAACAGTTTTAACAGTTTTGTAAACACTCTGTAAACACATATGGGGATATGTTAAAGACAGTGTTTACAAAACTCGACCAGCTATTGTCGACAACATGAGAGAAATTATTGCAGCTGCTTTTCGAGGTAGAACTCCACATAATGCCTTTTAAAATAAAGATCTACTGACGCAAAATCATAAAAATTAAAATATCTAGGAAAATATTTGTCTGAGGGGTAGGCAAGCTTAATAATATTTTGAAGATATATAAATTCCCCATTTAACACCGGAAAAATATACTGCGTGTTCCATTTAAAATAAAGAAGTAACTTGGTTTTTAAGGGGACTAATGTACCATATTAATTTTGTCAAATTTCTATTTGATTTAATATACAATGGTTACTGTAATTAAATATCAGGCTATACACGGTCAACTAAAATTTAGGTAGCTGTTATCGAAATTTAAAATTTACTCTTCATTTTCACAAAATGTGAAATATGTCAAAATCCTTAGACTTTAGGTATAGGTATGCTTCTTTAACAAAATTCACCTTTATTTTTTTCCTACAATCCGAAATTCAATTAATATATAGGGTGTTCCATTAGAAAAAACACAACTTTGATGTGTAACTTTTTTGGGGACACCCTGTATAATTCTAAATATTTTTATAAAATGCTTTCAGTTAACCTACATATGCTGCCAAAATTTCATTTCGATATAAACTACCGTTCTCCTTGGATCTTCCGCGGCGTATGAGAGGCTCCACCCTGTATGTACAGGGTGGGTCAAATTCGACGCTTTTAAATGGAAACACCCTTTTCTATAGGAGATAGACAAAAACTAATATCGGTGTCTGTAGCTCAATTTTTGTCAAAAACATGATAGTGAAAGTGTTTTTCAAAAATATGCATTTTTCACAAATCGCTGTAAATTTTTTGCTACGGAAAATTTTGTATTTTTATTAAAACATTTCCAAAGCACAAAGCACCTTTTTACGTAGAATTTAATGGTTTAAATATATTTTTTAAATTAATAATTTAAGAATTATCAACAGAAAATTTGATTTTTATATGGGACACCCTGTATATTTTTAATTCATTGAAAACAATTTAAAATTACCTTTCCAAAAATATAACACACTTGATATTTTGCTCTCGATTCCTCTTCGAGATATAGAGCATATAAAAATTCGCCCGCTTTAAATAAGTAGGCTTTGAACGGCACTGTGTAACGGTTGCTGAATTAAGATGAAAATAATATTTGCTATGAGAGATGCAAAATTTTATAACAATTTAAAATATATTTAACCAACATCAACACATTTAAACTATATCTAATAACAATAAAAATAAATAGCAAACCAACACATGAGATTTTGCTGCTGGTGTTCGGCATATCGACCGTCTTCTGTTATGGACAGACGGGGCAGTTTTTGAACATTTCTCGCGGAATTCATTAACTCAGTGGGGGTGAAAGACACCCTCTCATAACTGCTAAGTATTTCTAATTCTTGTCTAGATTATACGGAAGAATAAGGAACCTTTATTCTTCCGCAAATATATTCATATGATTAGATCCATGGGCACTAAGTCAGGCGGCCTCAACGGCCAACGGCTGGGATCTTGGTTAGCTATCCAATTATTCTTGAAATTGGCTGCAAAAATTTGCTGATAACTTCAGCGTTCAGAGGCGGTGCGTCGTCTTGTTGGAAAAATATGTTTTCGAGTTCCATTAAGGGCATATCATCAATAAGGGGTCCAAAGCCTACTAGTTAAAAGCAGAGAACTTTTAAAAATTCTGTATTTCGAAGGGGATTATAACAAAATATCAAATGTGCTATATTTTTGGAAAGGTAATTTTAAATTATTTTCAGTTAATTAGAAATATAGTACATATTTTTTCGAGAGAAAAATAAAAGATTATTAAATAATCTAAACAAATTTTGTTTTAGCCGATTTTCTATTTTGGGCATCAATGGTAGGAATTCACTTAAGCAGGCTGGCCGAAGATCTCATTATTTTTAGTTCTAAAGAGTTCGAATTTGTGACCATTGCTGAAAGCTACTCGACTGGAAGTAGTTTAATGCCCCAAAAACGAAATCCCGACAGTTTGGAACTGATTAGAGGTATAGGTGGAAGTCTATTCGGACAAGTAAGAACTAAGTAACTAGTATTAGTGAATAGGTAGATAAATCACTTGCTACTGTTTTAGTGTTGCAGTTTTATGATGGTTTTGAAGAGTTTACCGTCGACGTATAATAAGGATCTTCAAAGCGACAAGGAAGCCATGTTTACGACGTTTGACAAACTACAATCAATACTTGAGGTAACTCAAATAAATAGCTGCAGAATTTAACATATTTATATTTAACCAAGCCGGGAGTATTAATACATAGTTAAATTTGTTGAACATTATCTAATTTCCCTTAGATTGTCAGCTATATGAAAGATGATATGATATTATTGACGACAGTCTCAATCAAGCTTTTGGCATAGTATAAGGAAACTAGTAGCTTGACTCCTTGTCAAATCCTTTGTTCTTTTTCTGCCACTTTATATGACCTTGTTCTAACGTCCCGTGACCACTGACGTAGCTCTATAGTCGTGGTCTATAACAAGGCAAAGTATAGTCGTGGCACTCGCCATAGTTTCCCAGAGATGTATTTAGGAAAATATGAGTTCACAATAAAATAAAATTAAAAAAATTGATCATCGAGTAAAAATTTGCTTGAAAACAGAATATTTTCACATTTCGTGTAAGTAACAATTTTTCTGTATCTGAAAATCTTCTGATGGGAAGAAATGCGGAAAAAATATATAATGGCATATTTTTAAATTATTATCTATTTCAAAGATTTTCTACAACTTTTTTTTAATTTAAAACTAGTTTAATTTTAACATTAATGTGTTTGTTTTTTTAGTAATATGGGCTAGGTGATTTTCGTTGGATAGTTGATTGAACAACATATAGTACTAATAATAAAATAACATATTTAAACTTCAATAATTGCTAATAAACGTTACAGAAATTTCAAAAGAGAAAAGAAGCAAGAACAATGAGAAATCTTCACTACTTTCACATGTAATAAAAGCATAATTTTTTAGTTATCGTTACCGAGTCCCGAAGGTACCGAAAGAACCGGGAAATAATAATTTCGAGTTCTGAACCCTAGTTACCATATTATCAAGAAGTTATGTTTTTTAACTAAAAAAATTTCCAGATTTAAAAAAAAATTGCGCAGAAAAATCCTCATATTTCTGGGGCCAAAATATACTAACCCTAAAAATATTTGCACTTATTTAAGACTCACCCTGTATAGGGCGATTCACGGTTATGGTACGTTATAGGGTTTAGGAGCCGGGGCTGTATTTCGGAACCGGTAATTTCGGTACCATGCCTCTAAGGAACCGGGATTTCCAGTTTTTTTTTCGGTACTTGCGGTACAAGCAAATTTTTGTTCAATGATGGTGCAGTTCGTTAAACTGCTAGCAAGGGATGGTTGTCAAAAGTAAAATCGATGAAAATTGAGTTTTAAATGAAAATAATTTCAAATTATTAGGTAGTAGTCGGTCATGAAAAAATTAACCTGAAAACAAACATGATCACAAATGACTCTCAAAAAAGAACTCAAAGCACAATTTTTTGAATTATTAGTACAACCAGTAGCAGCACACAGTAAAGCACTCATTTTTTGTCAATCCGTCTCTGTGCTGCGACGCAACGCTCGAACGTCGCAGGTCGTCGAACGGAACTCAACTGAAACGCTGCAATCTACCGATATTCGACAGATTGTAAAAACTGGCAGAAAATATTTGGGAGAGTGCAACTACTCTTTTCCTTCTACTATGCTTTTGGTGTGATGCATCTTCTAATGAAGTTATGAATTATATACCTATAAGATCTTTTAAATGAAAATAATTTCAAATTATTAGGTAGTAATCGGTCATGAAAAAATTAACCTGAAAACAAACATGATCACAAATGACTCTCAAAAAAGAACTCAAAGCACAATTTTTTTAATTATTAGTACAACCAATAGCAGCACACAGTAAGGAACTCATTTTTTGTCAGTCCGTCTCTCTGCTGCGACGCAACGCTCGAACGTCGCAGGTCGTCGAACGGAACTCAACTGAAACGCTGCAATCTACCGATATTCGACAGATTGTAAAAACTGGCAGAAAATATTTGGGAGAGTGCAACTACTCTTTTCCTTCTACTATGCTTTTGGTGTGATGTATCTTCTAATGAAGTTATGAATTATATACCTATAAGATCTTTCTCTCTGACCACTTTTTCTATTTTGGTGGGATTGCTACTTTCATACATTTTAATAGACATAGCTGCATTTTTTAATACCGTATAGTACTATAGATTTATTATTGGATCAAATGGTTTACGGAAAGCAATGAACAGGAATAATACTGGTCTGTTCTTAATTTACTCGACTATGTTCTCGATTAGAGATGTGTAAATTGTCAATAATAAAAATAAGTAAAAAAAGTTCGTATAAATGTATGTCCTAAAATGCTTAATTTCGGAGATACAGGGTGTAGAAATTTCATTTATATTTCGATTTTTTCCAAATAATTTCTGAAGTAAAGTCAAAACTTGGATGAAAATTGGTGTCTGGAAGTTTTTTGACAGGAGAAATTTGATTTTGGTGTCAATATGACTCCTACTTGTAGAGGGCGCCACGTACATATTTTTTAACTGGTTTGAAGAGCAATAACTTTTCATCCGTACCTGTATAAAACTACTGGGAAAAAAATATACATTTAAGACGTTTTTTTACGTAAAAAAGGTCTCTTGGTAAAAATTTCAATAATAATAACTATCTATTCAAAAACTACCGTATGATCGAAAAAAAAACGGCTTTCAGTTGGCTGGGAAATGACGATCGATAATATTTTCCATATAAATTTACATATAAAATGACAGCTTTTTTGCGTAAAAAATCACGGAAATGTATGTTTTTTCACCCAGTAGTCTTATACAGGTACAGACGAAAAGTGATTCCTCTACACAACTGTTAAACCAAACCAAACACATGTAGGTGGTGCTCACACCTGTAGGAGTCACATGACCCCACACATGTAGGAGCCATATTGACATCAAAATCAAATTTCTCATGTCAAAAAACTCCCAGATACCAAAAACTAAGCATTTTAGGACATACATTTATACGACCTACGATACTTCGGACATACATACCGACCAGAATATGCTGCCGATATTTCGGGAATATAGTTCGGACCACCCTGTATATTTTTACTCAACAGTCTGATCCTTATTAGGATCAGACTAAATTGAGAAACGTTCTAACGTTAAATATTGTTATTAGGTTACAACTGGAACCGTGAGGACATTAAAAGTAAACGACGCAAAATGTAAATCAGCTCTTAGTTTTGAAATGTTAGCTACCGATATCGCCTACTACCTAGTACGAAAATCAGTACCGTTCAGAACAGCGCACCATATCGCTGGAAAAGTGGTAGCTGAAGCGGAAAAGAAGCTAGTGAACATATGTGATTTGACTCTAGAGGAACTAAAAGAAATAAGGTAAAACCTTAAGCCTTAGGGTAAAACCGCAGCCTAATCATTAGACAGCGACAGCCAATCCAATTACAATCATTTACATGGCTCACTGACTATACCTACCTAGATATTCGCTTATCTTTATATTATATCCTTGTCATATGCAGCAAGTCGGATTCTAAGCTCCAAAACTATTGAGACTAAACTATTCAGGTTTTGACTTGCTCTGGTAAAGCGGTATTAATTATACAAAAAAATTAATAATATTATTATATAATAATAATATTACCGGATGCATTATACTCAAAAATGGCTCACCCCTATAACTTTTTTTATTTTGTCAGATAAAAAAACGAGATTTGGTATGTTGGTATATGACATAAATTAGGATTGATTGACTTCATTGATTGATCAATTTTTGTTTTCGGTCACTTCCTGTTTCACCGGAAATTACTACAACTTTTGATTTTTAAATGGCACCCTCGGTATTTTTTTTTACTCTATTCGATTTTTTTCTATTCATTTCAATAGCTTTATTTTCTTCTGAGATATTCGCTTTTGAAGAGGACACTAACAAAAACAATAAACACTATTTTATTAAGGGTGTTGATGAGGACCCAAAAGCAATGCTAAAATTACTGTAAATCTTTACTGTCTTATTCAGAAGCTCATATCTCCTAAAAAAACTAAAGCTATTGAGATGAACTAAATTACAAACTATCGAAAGTGATTCGTAATACATTCCGATACACCTAGATGATAAAATGATTTTTAAATTCATTGCTTTCTTAACATATTCCACAGGATGTTTCAAACTTTCACTAAATACCTACATGTGATATTTTTTTTTGAAAACCCATAGATGACTCATATGTAAGCTAGTAAAAAGTAAAATAGGCATTAGGAAAAACAAAAAACTCGTTTTTTTAAACTACTGAGAATGCTCCCTAATATTATACTGTAATCATAAATATAAACATCTTTATTAAAATACTAGTTGAAGCCTGGCGCATTCGCCACGACGCAGGCGACATCAGGAAAAAAAAACTTTTTATTTTTTTTTAATTAAATGAAATACAAAAAATCCGGCGACAACAGTTTTTATAAGAACCAATTAGCTATCTTTTAGTAAAAAAAGCAACTTTCTAGAGCAAGGCGTTACTTCAGTAGAGACGACACAGATAAACATTAGCATTTTATATATGTAGATATGTAGATTTCACAAAAGCTTTTTAAAACATTCCATATAATTTTGAAATCGACATAGGCAACCAAATATACCATCCAGTTATAAAAAGTTTGCAATTTGGCGAATGCGCCAGGCATCTTAATATTTTCTCTTTCTTAAAACTTAATTTTTATTTCCAGTCCCCAATTTGAAATAGATATTGGAAGAGTTTGGAATTACGAAAACAGCATTGAACAGTATCAAGCTATTGGTGGAACTGCCCGGAGTAGTGTACTGGATCAAATTTACAAATTGGATTCTTGGCTGGAGCAGAAATATCACAGGAACTGCACCAAAGAAAGTTAATTTATTTGGAAATTTAAATAAATTTTTATCAGATGTTTTTAGTTTCTTTATTTCTAACTACCTATCCTTAAATACGTAAAATTTAAATTGAAATAACCGACGTTGTGCGATAAGGACAAAAACAAATCAAAATATATTCATTATTATTCATTCTTTTTCTTTATGAAGCATGGGAATCATGATAAATGAGTCACGATGACGTCATCACATATTTCGCTGACGTAAGCTCTAGGTCAACTTGTTAGCGGGCTTACGTCATCTTGAAGGGTTGCTCGACATCTTTATAAACCCACTTTGTTTATGTAACACACATTTTTCGGCGTATATACCATAACAAAATAATTTAATTTTTTCCTTATTTGCCTGCCTGATTACTAAAAAACTGTTATTAAAATAAAATTAATACGCTTTTAAAACTAATAAGGGAAGCTGTTCTTTATTAAATGATTCGATTTGTTTGTTCAACTTGATTCAACAGATTTTGAAATGTAACATAGGCATATATCATGGGCATAAAACAGTAGCGTATTTTAGGATATAAACCAAATATTACAAATTAAAATAAGATTATAAATTATAAAATAAATGTAAAGAAATGGTTTTAAAATAAATAATAATTTAACCCTGAATGTAATACGCTTCGGTCTACGTCGCATATTTTCGACGAATACTCGGCATATCCAACGCCACTGCTGCTAGCCAAACATAGGCGGCTGCGGGTCTTGCGACGTAAGGAGAGTGGTCGGAATCGCGCTTCCGACCGCCATGATTGTGACGCGCACTCGTGTTTAGTGTTCGTTCAGTGACGACCGCCCAGAAATTTTGACGTGGCTACTACGTATACCCAGTTCACCCACTCCGATTGCAGCAAACTTGTGACGAGGAATACGTAAGTGGTAAGTGCCCAGCTGAAGAATAATAACATTCTGACATAGCCCAGGCAACCCTTCTCGTTCATCCATACGATATGTTTCGAGTTTTAGTGCTTCGATCGACATGTCGTCAAATAGTATTTCGGCTTTACTCGAAAAGGTGATGAATAATGGTGGCATATCGTTAACTCGGTTTTAATTTTAGAGCGAGTAAGGAAATCTCGGTTTCCATCCGTGTAGGACGTTTTGCCGCGACACATGACAAGGAACAGTTTTCGTCACATCGGTTAAATGTGTTGGTTTACTACTGTTCGCCGATTAGGATTGGATATGATTAAACGGTCGTACCGTTGCGGTTAGTGTTGCGAAAAATTATCTCATTCTATTTTAACTATTCGGTTTTTTGTGCGTATTTTACGTGGCGATAATATCATTGTAAACATTTACGTCATCCCGGGTTACTTTTATATATTATTTGTTGATTTTAATTGTCTATAAATCAGAAACATTGCGTTCTTTAAATCATCAACTTTATATCAGAAAATAAAGTGCTACACTACACACAAATATTGTTTTTCTTTTACTAACATGACCTTGTTCTAAAAGCACTATATGTAGTTTGTTATTGTAATTGTACTTTGATATATTTATTGGCTAAACGGGAAGGAGTGTCCATAGATAGCAATAATTATATTTCTATTTTTACAATAAAATAGAGCTTTTCTTCTACCATATTCAGAATTACCTAAAAGGATAATTTAAATATTATTAAAGACAAAAGCATATTTGTATTAATAGAATATGAATGACTTGCACTATTTAAACGATAACATTATGTTTGGATATGTTTATGAAGGAAAAATATTTTAGGTGTGGAGGACCCTAAAGGATGGATGTGATTGAGGAAAATGGTGATCCATTGTCTACGGAACCAGAGAGCCCTATAGCATCTTCGGTAAAGACCACTAATTTGAAATCTTCCCTGGTGACGGCTACTAACATTATTCAGCTTACCATCCCTCAGGGGCAAACGCAGGTAGGGGTCCGATACCCCAACTGCGAGCAATAACTTTTTATCATTATCTAGTTTTTTTTAAATATGTTTGCCCTTGAATTGCTAAGTTGCAAATATGTTTTTTTTCATTTGTTTATATCGCATTTTCTGAAATGTTTGAAGTAAGGAATGACTAAGCATGCATAAATAGTCACTGATAATTTTTCAGCACAATTATCCAAGGTAGATTCCTTAATGCTTAATTATTTTAGCTATGGTAGTGAATTTCTAGTTATGTTTCAAGCATTAAGCTGAAGTTTTGTCAAGCTTTCTGCACTGGCTAATATGTTCAAATGGTTCTTATTAAAATTAAATAAGTAGTAAGTTAAAGCTAGGTCTTTTCCTGAGCCATGCAAATCATTCTCAAATTACTGTTAATTACTAAACACAAAGGATAAAGGATCTTTAGTCAGTGATTTAGATTTTAACAATGATAAGGATACCGTAATTGATATGGATCTGATTTGTTTCATCAATGATGTTTTGCTGGATTACACTTTTCATAGAGAATATAATTTAGGATATTTTTGATAGATCCATGTAGAGGAAAATCATAATAGACTTGTCAGATTGTAACATAGTTTGTAATTGTTATGTTCGTTTAAACCAGGACCGTATTATTTTAAGTTTTCGATTAGTTTATGTATTTGTGTATCTCTAATAACTCAACAAATTTATGTAGACCATTTAAGTGCTTGAACAATTTGCTTTTTTTAAGGAGTACTTTAAAAAGTTTCAAATATAATGGGCAACTTTTATTCTTCATTTTCAAAATTTACATGGTATGTCCTATGTTCAGCGATGGATACTTTAATAGTACCAATTTTACCACACTTAAATAATTCATGACTTTATCATATAAATTATAATATTTTCTAGTTGAGATATTCCTGGATCTAATAGAGAAGATATTAGCATTAAAAATAATTTAAAACAGCCCAAGCAATCATTTTGAATATTATTGCAGCAACATTTAAATTAGACTAATCAATTAATATTAGTCAATCTGCAACAGTTCTAATATTTCATGTAATATTCCCACGCTAACAACAATTCACCAATTCTATTGGTTTGCAAGCTCAATTCAATTTTTATTACCTGCTCATTTATAACCATGCTTACACACTTTAAGAACTGGCAACAGTGCATTTATTTGTCCCATTATTTATTCCTCTGTCCGTCGTTGTAGTTGTAATATAAGTAAAGGATATTTTAATCTTCATTTTCCTCATTGAAATATGTCATATGATTTCCCCATATAATTTTACATATAAAATGACAACAATCTTCATTTCATAGCCATCGCTGACGCCGTTTTTTTTTAAGATTTAGAACAAACCCTGGAAGTTTAAGGACACAGTGCTTTAAATGAAAATATATGATAAATAATTATCAAAAATCTACAGGGTGTTTTCTAAACAGTCTAAAAAATTTCTACCTACGACTAATCAACTACGATACATATATGTATCTATTTAGTTTTTTTAATTGATTCTTAAAAAGTTTAATTTCTATATTTTTCTATACCTAATTGACATTTACAGGCCGGCCCGAAAGAATTTGAATTTATCATCGTTATCGTTACCGTTTTTCAGAAAAACGGAAAATTATTTCAACATTGAATTTTTCTTTATTTCGGCCCTATAAAGTAATAATTTCACTATATTTTCCTTATATTATAGTTTATCTAAAAGCCACACTTGATTGGGGATAGAAAAATGTCCAAAATTTTACTGAAAAACACTTTTCTTAACAAAATAACAAAGAAAATTGAGACCAGATGGAAGTTTGACATTTGATATATCCTTCTTTCTCTCTCCTATGTAATGAGAGAGACAAATATATTCTAGACCTAATCTAGAAATTTGAAAATTTACAACGTTGCCATTCCTTCTATTTTTTCGGGTGATTAGGGATTTTAAATAAATGTAAAGCATTACATGTCAGGACAAAAAACATTTTTAGATTAAGAATCTAGTGATAATAACGATAATAATAATCATCTAGATAATAACGTATTGCAGTAGAGTAATATCAAATAAAATAATATTAGGAACATCCTAAAAAGCAACAGCGGCCGACTAGATTTTTTCCTAAAAAATACAAGAGATAAAAAAGTTTCTAAACAAACTAAACTATCAAATTAATTTTTTTGCATGTGTTTGATAAGAGATTTTTCTTTAAATTTCGTTAACAAGAATGATAGGGGTAGTTTATTTCAACCCCTTCCACTCATTTTAAAAAATTGAAATCGTTACCAGTTAGTGTTTTTCAGAAACACGGAAAATTATTTCAACATTGAATTTTCTATCTATTTCGGCCCTATAGAAAAAATAAAAACATTATTTTCCGCCCTTATATTATAGTTTATCTCCCCTAGCCACACTTGATTGGGGATAGAAAAAATGTCCAAAATTTTACAAAAAACACTTTTTTTAACAAAATAACAAAGAAAATTGAGACCAGATGGAAGTTTGACATTTGAAGCATCCTGTATTTCTCATTCCTATGTAATTTAATTTTTTGACATAGATAGCTAGATGTCTAATTTAGAAATTTGAAAAGTTACAACGTTGCCATTCCTTCTATTTTTTCGGGTGATTACATATTTTGACAATAAATGTTTTTCTCCAAAAATTATAAATATTTTTTTTTCTCAAAACGGTTAACGTTAGGTATAGAGTGTTTAATATAAAAATTCATAAAATTTTACAGAGAATTTAAGTATGTAATAAAAATGGGGCCGCCCATTTAAAATAGAAAGTTGCATGTGAAACTATAAATTCTAGTTTTCTAGAAACTTGTAACGCAGGCTCAGCCTGGGACACCCTGTATAAATACTTGAATTTTGTCAAACATTATACATACGTCATTCAATTTTTACAAAATGTGCATTAGGAGTATATCATTATCTAAACAGACCGGGGGGCCACATTTAGCTTCGCCGCCCCAGGCCCCCGACAGGCTTAGGGCTCAACACACTGACGACCAGGTCGCACCGGCCAGGCCGCAGCTACCTCTAAAACCATTAAATCAAATGATATAGCGCACACTAACGTCCTTTATCGACCGTTGAAGACCAGTTGCGACCAGAGACTGCACGGAAATATTATTATTTTCTGCCGCTTGTTGAGTTTTCTTCCAAATTAATAATTTTCAGATGAAATCCTTCAAATTCAACGCACAATATTTTATTTTTTCTATGAGTTTGATAAGATTTTTCTTTAAATTTCGTTAACAAGTGCATGAAAGGGGTAGTTTATTTCAACCCCTTCCACTCATTTTAAAAAAGTGAAAAAATTACCAGAAAGTGTGTTTTCATAACAGTAATGCTTCCATCTAATCCCTTTTTTTTTATCAAGGGTCGATTCTAGTAAAAACTATAAAACATTTTTTATATGACATACCTACTCTATTTATGGTTATGATACCTGTTATTTGACTTTGAGTTTCGATGTTTAAAAAAAAAAAAAATAATATTTGAAAAGTTTTCTACAACCACTTGTTTTTTTTTATTAAATTAGTTTTTAGTTGTATATGTAGTCATTACGGACAACTGTATTTTTAAATAGATATTTACATTTAACGTTTTTCAAACAGGGTTCATTAGACTATATTTCTAAATTTGTACGTTTAGGCTATATAAAAATTTTGACAGGCAGTTTTTTTTCTCCAAAAATATAAATAATTTTGTTCTAGAAACGGTTAACGTTATATTGTAAACATGTGAAATAACTGGAAGCTAAACTTTTACCTGCTTATATTTAGAGCCAGTGTTTGACGATCTGTTTTTACGATGGCCCTAATATGTTTACTTCTAAAGTCGATAAGGGCGCCATATCAGTAGAAAAAAGAAACAGAATATCTACCTTTTTAATCGATAGATCTTATTGTGAAATTATAAATTATAGTTTTCTAAAAACTTGTAACGCAGGTTCAGCCTGGGACACCCTGTATAAATACTTGAATTTTGTCAACCATTATACATACGTCATTCAATTTTTACAAAATGTGCATTAGGAGTATATCATTATCTAAACAGACCGGGGCCACATTTAGTCCGCCACTGTTTGTACCTACACTGAAAAAACTGTCTGGAGTTTTATTGAAAATCCCTCAAAACGGGCGTTAAATATTTTACACCGATTAAACCAATGTAATCCAAAATCGGTTCACGCAGATATAGACAAACACAATATACAGAGCGACATAGCACGTAGCAACGAGCGTAGCGACGCGACGGTACTTGTATTGTGGGGGGGAGCTGACCAGTTTAATTTACCAACTCTGGGCATTACCTATTGTACAGGGGAGGATTTTTGTGTCTCTTCCACATGAGCAGAAACAACTTTGAAGTGCTTTTTCATTTTCCATTTAGGACTGTAATCCCAACTCTATCCATTGAAAGACCATTGGGTGGGGCGTTTACACCCAAACCCCTCTATACAGGGTGGCGCACCTCATTCACCTCGGTTGATTATACGAAAACGGAAAGATGTAGAAACAAAATATTTTATGGGTATATGTGGAGAGACAATGTGCACAATTTAAAATTATTTTGAAATATACAGGGTGTTTCAGAACTAAGATCCATACCAAAGTTATATTTTTTCTTATGGAACACCCGGTATTTTATTTAATTTTTGGATTCTTGGGCCCAAAAAAAGGCATATATTATAAGAGTTTAATATGTTTAAAACCTTTGGTTTTTGAGATATTTAAAGATATTTAAATATGTATACTACAATAGAATAGATTACTATCACCCTGTACATTACTTTTCAGAATTAGTTCTTGTGCTGAGTTCAAAGATGGGAAAATAAACTTTAGTGAAAAATGTTATTGCTTCTTTAAATGTAGTATACAGGGGTACCAAAAATGGCAAAAATTGCTGATCTATTTGAAGGATTTATTTTATATAAAAACTTCGTTATTTCAAATACAACACCCTGTATTTTTTTAAATAAATCGAAGCAGATTTAAATTCTCTTTCAAACTATACTAGGGTTTCCTATACCTATCTAGCTCAGATTTTGAATAAAAAGCGATTTTTCAATAAAATCGCAATCAAGATGGCTAGTGTCACCATGGCAATTTTCTAGTGACAGTTAGTAACTATTTACAAAATCGACATTAGTTTATGTGACTTTATGGACATTATTATTTAGATTTATAACAGTTTACTTAAATTTACCGACAATAGTGTAATAAGCAAGTATTTATTATTCTATCAAGAAAAATAAAGCAATATCTGCTAGCGGAACGAATGTTACTAGTGATTTTATTTTGTGAGAAAAATTGCTTCTTGGCCTCAAGGGCTTAAGCTCAAAGATATCCATATAGGAATCTTCGTGATAAGCGTTCCTTTGAAAAAATACTTGTCCTATTTCGCAGAACTGGTAGTGCGGTTTATAAAAAACCTAATAGAAACATATAATCGTGTTTCTTGGGTCGAAATATACAACCCCTAAAAATATTTGCACTTAATTAAGACTCACCCTGACTCCTGCAACTCCCAGTGGACGATATGCCAAGAACGTACAACTTTGACAAACATGTCAATGTAGTATTGAGCAATAAGAAGGATTGGAAGAGTGAAACGCTTGCCCAGCAGTTAAAAGACCATACCATAACTTGGTATACTGATGCTTCCAAAACCAATACGGGAACAGGGATCAGGTGTTTGGGCCGAGAGCTAATTACTCCGAACCAATGGGCACTTACCCTAGTATCCTACAGGCGAAATCTACGCTATCGAGAGATGCGTACAACTTATCTTAGATAGGAACTATCGGAAACAAGAAATAACCATCTTATCTGATAGTCAAGCAGCGTTAAAGGCGATCAACTCAGTATCAATCAATTCGAAATTGGTCAAAAGAATGCATAGAGAAGCTGAATAAATTAGGCAAAAGAAAACAAAGTCCTCCTACACTGGGTGCCTGCTCACCAAAGGGATAGAAGGCAATGAAAAAAGCAAATAATCTAGCTAGGAAAGGAGCGAACACTCCACTAACTGGACCAGAACCGTTCTGCTTTCCAAGTGGTAACCAACTCAGGGCGGAACTCAAGAACTTGGAAGATTCCATCCGCAACCTGGAATGGAAATCTTGCAATGGTCTAAGACACTCGAAGAAGTTTCTGAGGGCTTATGATCAGGAAAAATCACAGATCTTCCTGGGGTCTGAGTAAGAACAATCTTCGGATTGTCACGGGGTTTTTAACAGGACACTGTCTCCTCAATGAACACCTCAGTAGATTGAAACTAAGAAGAAACGGCGAATGCAGATTCTGTGGGGAAGATGGTGAAACACCAGTACACCTCATCAGTGAGTGCGCCGAGACGACAACCATTCGTGCCATGAATTTTGGTACGACTGATATTGGAGATGGAGAACTACCCTCTATAAAACCGTCCCAGATACTGGCTTTTGTCAAAGCCCTGGGACTGTATGATGAGTTATGATTCAAGAAAGGGGGACACAATGGATCTGTAAGGTCGAAGTGATTAACCCCCCTCCCACTCATTCTAAATTCTAAAAATTCTAAAATTCTAAGACTCACCCTGTATATAATAGGGAAAAATTGACCAAAACGTAAGGCGAAAAAATACGCAAAAAATCCACATGGGCCCCTCCTTACATTGCCACCCGGACCCCTTTGGCCTAGTGCGACCCTGGATCGACGTACCGTACTAAAGAAACATACGAGTAAATCCGTGTGTTTGCTTTATTAGCGTGATCGTAACGGAAATTACGGAGATAGCAGAATTTCGGTGGCTATTTCAGATCACTGGCAGTTAGCAGATATTATTGAGTTAAAACAGCAAATTTTCTTTAATAGGAAAAAATGTATTTGCTTTCCCTACTTATAGAGTTTTTTTTTTCTTTCTAATGGTATAAAAAACTTATTAACGTAAAAAATGGAGTTAGCAGGTTATCACGTTTCGATATTCTAAGATACCAAATCTCCTGATTTTTGCCTGAAAAGTGAAAAAGGTATAGGGGTGAGCTTCTATTGATAAACACCCGGTATATGAAAGAACGTCATCTGGACATTTTCGAGCGTGGTTATTTTTTGTTTTATTTTGAAGGAAATCATTCAAGAATCACGAAAATAGCATAATCTGCCGATTTCCACAAGACGAAGTAGCTGGAATCATCAATAAAGTGTAGGTAGTGCTGAAAACTATGTATTTCTAAAAAGCTGTCATGAGTTTTGGTCGCGTCCAAATCGACAGTCTTTTTGAATAGGAGCTTTTTTACTGTTCAATTAACATCCCTTTGACGCGCTCAATTTAATCAACATCCCTTTTGGCGCGAATAACTTTTTTCTTTTCTGATTTTCTACCCGTTCGTATGGCCACCCCCACCATGCAGACCAGATTAATATCCCTCCGTTTTCAGAAACACGTGGGGCGCATGCACTATTAATATCTGAAACGCCCAATTATATTTCTTTGTGACTTTTTTTATTTATTACCTTATGAAAACCTGTATACGCTTCCTCCCCAGTAAAAGGCTCATATAGGCCAGATGCATTTCAGTCGAATTTTAAAAGTTCGACAGCAGTGCTCGGTGCGGCGGAAATCAGAACTTTACGGCTCTGTATTTCACGCAGATTTTAATGGTGGAGTTATTGAAACTATAAAATTCTCGAAGTTTCGGTACGAAGTTTATGTGATGTAACGCTGTTTGGGGTAAAAATTAAGTGAAAAAGAACCCAAAATTGGACGACGCGTTATGTTGTGACAATTTCAAATGATAATAATTACCGCAAATATACCAACACGAAAAGGATAGCATAACTGCGTGATTGTTGGTGCTATAACACTGAATAGAACTCTCCCGGAACAACATTTTACAACTTCTCAGCTTTATCAAAAGCAAAAATGGATTCAGACAGTTCGAAACGAGTGAGTAAACAAAGTGCCCATTACATATTCAAAAATTTGGCGCCGGGAGGCACGTATAGCCGCCCATGCTAAAATATGTTAATAAAAAGTTGGTAGGCAGTTCTTTTAATTTCAAAGTAAAGGAATTTTTCCAATTTTTTTTATCTCAAAAACTGCGACTTTGACTGATTTTGATGTTATTACAAATGTTGTTGCAAATATTATTCCTAATCTTAAATTGAAAAACGCGTTTCGCTAGCTACTGTAATTTTGGAGTTACGATTTTTTTAAATTTTTAACCCCCTCCCATATCCCCTTACCAACCCCCCAACCCCACCCATCGTTACAATATTAATAAGCTTTCAAACTTAACGTGACGTGGGGTAAAATATTAGTATTGAAATGCAGTAAAATAATGAAAAATGAAATAATATAAATATAATATAAACAATCAAATCGTTTACCCGGAAGATGGATTGGAAATGGTAGAGCAGTATAATGGCCAGTGAGGTTCTTGGGCCTGTCGCCAAGGGGCGGGGGGCATTACTTGACGTCATTTATAAAAAGTGAAATCAATACATTTCAATATTTACAATAAGAATACAAAATGCATGGAAGTTTAAGAAGATATGTTCAAAGAGTTATAGATTGAACGAAAAAAAAAATTGTGCATTAGGGAGGGTGGTAACGCTTTCGAAATTGTAGAGCATTAGAAACTAGTTTGTAGAAGTTGATTTATTTATAATAACTTCGATTAATATTATGCATATTATTAGATCGTACACTGAGATTTGAAATTCACAATAAAAAAAGTCAAAAATAATATCTATAAGTCGCTGGTCTGGATATTATTTATTTGAATCTTCCAATTGGCTCGATTTTTCTTATTCATTGTTAATTAGCGCTGATCAATATTGTTGCGATGAATATAATCAGATTAAATAGTTTAAAAAACCAGACTAGAAATTATTTTAAATAATAAATAAATAGTTTTGTTATTGTTAAGGTACTCAAAATAAAAAAAAGTATCAAGTGTGGCATATCGTTGTACTCAGGAGACCGAGTTCTTTCAAAACTTGAAATAAAAAATGCGGGTCCGTATTTAAAAAAGCCTCTGTGTCTCACAAACAATCAGCTAATTTGAAAATCTAAAAATACTATCAGATAGTCCTAATAAAGTGGCTATGAGAATATGTAGTTAGTTTTTTGATTTTCCAAAAAGTAACGACAGGAAAAAATAAAACTGATTTTCAAAAAAAATTCGTTTTTTCCAAAAAAACTCAGCAATCCTTGAAATGTTTAATACTTTTTGATGGCATCTTGGTGAACATCCCAAAGAACAATTTTGCCCCAATTTAACCATCTTCGTATCTGTTACGGTTTCCTAGATACCAATGCTCGTACCCCGAATTTGTAGCATCCTGTATAAATAGACAAATATTAATCCTAATAAATAAAGTAACGATTATGGAAAAATCAATTTTAAATTTTAAAAAAAGCAAACGATATTCGGCAAATACTGTATGAACGAAAAAAACGACATCCAATTCTATCTAGGTATTAAGTTTTAGGAACTTGGAACCCTAAAGTAAATTGTTATCCATAGTTGGCACTTTATAAATTAAAAATTATTTTTTTACAAATTTTGGATAGAAAATTAATTCAGATAATTATTTTTCAAAATTGTAAGTATCTTCTTTCAAAAATGTGCTAAAATTGGAGACTGCTTAAACTGCTACTAAAACAATAAAAATCTCTGCACAAATCTCTACACCTCAGGGTGCCTCCACATTATCCTAGAAAAAGCGGATCGGCGTAACGAGCTTGAAACGATTTCCAGTAATTCTATTGGCTGAAATTTTTGACAGATGAATTTTTCAGCCAATAGAATTACTGGAAATCGTTTCAAGGTCGTTGCGCCGATGCGATACGCCGATCCGCTTTTTCTAGGATAATGTGGATGCATCTTCAGTGCAATTATTGCACAAATGCATTAATTGCATTCATAAAAGTTAACCTTATTACATTTTATTTAATTTTTTAGAGGTACAAAATAAGGTATTACGTCACTAACACATATTATGTCATTGTGTTTAGTGAAAATACATTTTATGAAAACAAAGTATTCACTGACAATTCGAAGACTGTAACTGTTTACCAATTGTTTTATGTCTTGTTATTCTATTCTATTAATGTTAACACGAGTAATATAATATACGGGGTTGTTCACCACATACGACACGGAGTATTGTAGCTAAACGATTAGATTTTTGCAAATTGTAAGTTTTGGGTTCGTTAAAGAACTATTAGAGCTACAATTTAAAAATATTTTTGATTAAAAGATACAGAGTGGGACACAATAAATAAAAAATATCAAAGTTAAATGGAACACCCTGTATATTATTACATTTTTAGTTTCTACGATGAAAATAAAGGTAGATTTGATTAAGGTTTACCGCATTTTAATCTTACCGTTTTTGAAATATTAAGGTTTTTGTGAAAAAAACAGTAATAATTTTAAAGCTTCATTTCTCTAGGCTTGTTTAAGTTTCTAAAACCAAATATTGTACTGAAGTATTTCTATTTACTAAATTTTGCGTTGCATAATAAAAATTATACTACCTTATACAGAGTGTTTAAAAATTTATTTTAAATAATTACTGGCTTTAAATGGCAATAACTTGTTTAATTTAAATGAAACACCCTGTATATATATGATAATCAGATGCACAATTTAATTGTCTATCTAATTGTATTATACCATTTTTCACCTATCTCTTCAAGTTTTTGTAGAAAATGCATTTTCTTATAATTTAGACCTCATTTATCAATATACCCATGGAATATTGACATTTTAGATTATTTTTAAAAATGTAACAATTTTTTAAAGAAGTGTAACAATTTTTTTAATGGTGGTATATTTAATTCATGGTATACTCTTTTATAAAGATTTAAATAGTTTTCATTTTGTGTAAAAATTGGCTAGTAATATTATAGTTTTTAGCACCTATACACTTTGTACATTTGTTGCTTTAAAAACAATCTAAAATGTCAATATTCCATGGGTATATTGATAAATGAGATTTTATACGAAAACTTGAAACGGCAGGTAAAAATGCATAGTAAAAATGTTATTATACATTTTTATAGACAATTAAATTGCGCATCTAATTCTCCTAAAATATACAGGGTGTTTTATTTAAGGCTATCCATTTAAATTAAACAAGCTATTGCCGTTTAAAGCTAGAAATTTTTTAAAATAAATTAGTAGTATTATTTTTATTATTAGTAATTAGTAGTATATTTTTATTATTGCAACACAATAACTGATCAATAAATAAAAAAAACCAAACCAAACTTCAGTAAATATTTAGTATTAAAAACTTTGATACCCTTGGAGAAACAAAGCCTTAAAATTTTTACTGCAATTTCACAAAATTGCAAATATTTCAAAAACGGCAAGGTTTAAGTGTGATAAACCTTAATCAAATTAACCTTTATTTTAATCGTAGAAACTAAAAATGTAATAATATACCCGGTGTTCCATTTAAAAAAATACAACTTTGATATTTTTTATTTATTTAGGACACTCTGTATCTTGCAAAAATATTTTTAAATTGTAGCTCTAATAGTCCTTCAACGAACCAAAAACTTATAATTTGTAAAAAAATAATCGTTTAGCTGCAATACTCCGTGTCGTATGTTGTGAACAACCCTGTATATTATGTAATACAGCCATGACATTAGTGATATAATATTACATTCTTATGGATTTTAGTAGTGCTTGTAAGTTGTAGTTGACGTATGTATTTCTTAGAGAATGGTTTGGAGATCTTCCGAAACTTTTTATTGCTATTTTATATTGCTTTTCAATATATTTTTTATATTTTTTGCACTTATCATCATATAGAAAGTATGCTTGATCATTGGACTCTTTGGTTATACTGTAATTTAGACTTTACACTTATGAAAAAAAATAAAACGTGTTTATTTTTAGTACTTTTTTTAATCCTCCTAAAGGCGTTTAATTTTTTAACAAGTTTAGTTATGAATTTCCACCATTTTAAGTATAAATAATAATTGTATTGTTTTTAACTATACTAAACGTAAAATAATTTCCAATGTACGTCATGGGTTTTGACCTGACGTCAGCTGTCGACAATATTCTTTTGCACGTTATCGTTGTTTACATTGTTTGAAAATACTTTGCACAATTGTACAAAAGGTGTTTCTATAATCATGTGGTACAAATAACTACAGAATATAGTAGTAAAGTATAGGAGACCGTTGAGACAACTTCAAATCATTGACAGCAGAGCCGCCAACCTTAAAAGGAATAAAATTAAATCTAAATCGATTGTTGATTGTTAATTTAATAATGAATGCAATGAGTTTATGATCCATCAATGACCACATCGAGTTTAATATTTTGTTGCATAGTTAAATTTAGTTTTTTCATGTTTTTGTAGCAACTGTCAGTTATCAGTATGTCAGTTAAGTGACTGACATAATACAGTGACTGACATATACTGATTAATCACGATCCTGCTCAAACCACTCAACGTAAGATTGGTTTTATTTTTTGTACATCTATACTAATATATAAAATCCTTAAGTGACTGACATACTGATTAATCACGATCCTGCTCAAACCAGAGAAGCTCAATTTTGGCATACAGGTTGATTCTAGGGTATAGAGGTTCGATAAGAAGGGATTTTTCAAAATTCCAGTTCCAAGAGGGTGAAACCACCCCTCAAATATTGCAATATTTTTTATTTAAAAAACGGTCAAGTTTCCGAAAAAAACGCTTAAACACGTATATTTTATTTTGTTTTTTTACATATTTTAAGATTTTTAAAAATGTATACAGGGTGTTAAAGTGGTGTAAAAATGTATACAAATCTGGTCATTGATCACGATCCTGCTTAAAGCGCTTGACGTAAAAAGCTAATTTTTGGAAAACAGATTGACTTTAGGGTGTAGAGGTTCGATAAGAAGGGATTTTTCGAAACTCGAATTCTAAGGGGGTGAAACTATCCCTCAAAATATTAAAATATTTTTTATTTAAAATCCGGTGAGTTTTTCGGAAAAACTCTTAAATACTTATATTTTTTGTTGTTTTACATATTTTAAGATTTTTTATAAATTTATACAGGGTGTTTCATAAAATATGACCATTGAGTAATCACGATTCTGCTTAAACTGCTTGACGTTTAAAGCTGATTTTTGGCAAACGGATTGACTGTAGGGTGTAGAGGTTCTATAAGGAGGGGTTTCTCGAATCTCAAATTCCAAGAGGGTGAAAACGCCCCTCAAATACATATTACAATATTTGTTATTTAAAAAACGCCTTTAGCCTTTCGGGAAAACGCTTGGACAAGCATAATTTATTTGGTTTTTTTACATACTTTCAATTTTTTTAAAAAATCATACAGGGTGTTCCAAAAAGTTGGGTAATTTCTTAACCACGATTCTGCTTAAACTGCTTGAGGTAAAAAGCTTATTTTTGGCAAACGGATTTTTCGAAAGTCAAATTCCAACGAGATGAAACTACCCCTCAAATATTACCAAGTTATATAATAATATCGCCATATTGTTTTTGCTCATGCTGACATAGATGTGAGAAAATTTTATCCAGTTTGTATGTTAATGGAAATTCTTGCTTTGCTTTATCATCACCATTACAAATGATTAATTCGACGCGAACGAAGTCGTTGGTACACGCTAGACAGCTATGTAATGCTACATACATCGAAAATTGTTTCGCCCTTACTTTACCTACTTCATATACGTCACAGTATGGGTCCTTTACTGTATAATTCAAATAATTTGCAATAACCTAACCTAAATTATAGAAATTATTCACACCGGTTAATAATAAATCGACGTTTTTGTCGCAATTAAAAATTTAAATCTTATTTAAAAGATTATAATTTATCAATAATTTTATTGATTGATGAAATTTTTAAATAACATAAATTTTAATAATTTATGCGTAGATATAAAAAAATAATTATATTTGATCATAAAAATACAGAGTGACAATTTAAAGAGAGGCAATCGGTACTATCTCGGTGGCGGCTCGTTAGGGTAGGCAAGGTAGGCGGCGCATACCCTAAAATTTTGGCAGAATTTAAGCGGTTTATTACATTACATTATTTACTATTAATGTTGCCAATACATAAAAATACTGTTAATAACAGGAAAGAGGCATGGCATGAAATTTTTTCAAAAGGACATAATTTTGAAAGAAAAATTATGGCATACATGCATGCCGGTTGGTGGAATATCATATTTATTTATTTTAAAAGCTGTATACAAAAGGGCAAACAAAATCGTGGCTCAGTCAGCGGTAGATAGTTATCAAAAGTGCGATATTGCTCTCTGCAGGGTGAGTCATAGTCAAGTGCAAATATTTTCAGAGCTGGTAGATCTCGATAAAAGAAACATATTTTCTCTTTACCGTCTTCCAAATAAGTCCAAAATAGCCGACTTATTCAAGTTTGAAAATTAAAAAAGAAATTGATTTATTTTTAAATAATTTTGTGAGCCACCTGTTTTTTTCTGTATTTGCATCCATTTTTTTAGTGTCGTAACCATAGAGTATAGTGTCGTAACCATGGTAGGTTAAGAAATAATTGCCCAAATTTACCCACGGCATAACATTGGTAAATTTGCGGTGAACAGGCAGCTCTATAAAGTTTTCAAAAATATACAGAAAAAAATTTAAAAAATGCACGATTTTCGACATCTTTTTTGCGAAAAAACCTCATAGACGTGTTCCTGGAGTCGAAATATAGTATCATCCCTAAAAGTATTTGCACTTATTTAAGACTCACCCTGTATAAGCGTTTTCAGGAAACGCTCGTCGGTTGTCAATTAATTGAAACATCATATGTACATGTAAGTCTACAAAAACTTTACGGTGCAGATATCGACTCAGAGGAAGACTCATTTGAGAGAGAGAGGATTTGTAGTACGATGAGTTAGATACAAATAGTGAGGCAGAATAGTAAATGTATGATAATATCTGTTTTGATAAAAAACAATATTTATAATATAATCGTATACATTATTTATCTATACTTAAATAGATGAGGCGGCGAGCGTTCCCTGAAAGCCCTAGAGTAATATCGCGCTTTTGATAACTGTGTGTCGCTGATTTAGCCACGATCTTTTTGTCTGCCCTTTTGTATACGGCTTTTAAAATAAATAAATATGATATTCTACCAATCGGCATGCATGTATGCCATTTATTTTTTAAATTATGGGCTCCGGAAAAAAATCAGGCCTCTTTCGTGTTGTCTGCCGGCATTTTAGCCACGAGAAAAATGTCTGCAAACAATTTTTCACGTTTCTTAATAATAAACAAAATCTATTTGGCGAGGGGTGTCTCACTCGGGTAAAAAATGTACACGCACTGCCAAAATAATCTTTCACTGTCAAGCGACTGCCAATGACTACGAAGAAGACTGCCTATGACTGCCATGTAATTATTATAGGCGACTGCCATAAGACTGCCAATGACTGCCAGCGACTGTCAAGAAAATGTACATGTAATTCCAATAGTGAGACACCCCTCGCTATTTGGTAATTATAAAGCTTGATTTTCATGCATCCGTTATACGTTGATACGTTCGTCCGACGGTGCTCTGATTGGTCATATCGTTTTCGCGCCACTTTTCATCCGTAAATATTTTACTTCGGCCCGTCAACGGACCCGTTCATACGATAACTGACGTTTTGACAATTTTTTGATAAACTTAATTTAACCCTATGATTTAACCCTTTGAATCAGAAGACTAAAGAAGGAGCATGATGCTATCCATGTATTCATGCATGGTGGGCGGAAAAAGCACTCTAGGGTGGGGATCCTTGACAGTTCTGTTTGACGATTCATTTGACACATTTGAATTTGATTTGAAATTTTATGGATTTGTCAGTCTTTACGGAGCTTATTTTGTGTTATTTATTATTTATTCTACTACTGATAGTTGTATAAAGGTAGTAAATCTAGATGGAAATTGTGTCAGAACTTAAATTAACAGTGACACTATTGCGATTTATCGAAAAAGACTGTAAAATAGTTATTTGTGTAGCATGCGATAGATCTCGGCGAAAATCGAGTGAAATAATGGAACATTTCGCTAGTAAGTGACTATATAATATACATACGTGTAGTAAACCGATCATTTATGAAATTCACTTAAATTAACTTATTATATATTTTTTCTTGCATTTTTGCTTTTATTTACTACTTGTCAAAGATTAGATGTCAAAGAATTTAGATACGTCAATTTGATTTACCAGCTTCAGTAGCGTATCGGATTTTTGTGTTAATAAATAATTATTATAACTTATCTATTTTTATTAGAATTATATATTTTTGTAACAATTTTAATAACTACCAACATTTATTCACAACGTAAAATAAAACAACATATTATTGAGTCTACCCCACGTCTACCCTACATCATAGTTTTACATTTTTTAAATAAAATTAGAACGGCACTGATAAACCGGAATTTAAGTCGGCCATATTTGAGGCCCATCGCGGTGGACCTAAGATTTTTGATATGCTCCTTCCTTAGTCTTCTTATTCAAAATCGTTATGGAAACGAAAATAGAAAATAACACCAACGTATATCCGATAAACGGAGGCATGAAAATGCAATAAATTTAAAAACTGCGTTATTTTCTAACCAATGAAAGTCTTTAAATTCTACCAATAAAATTAATATCGTATCAACGTATCGTCGGACAACGGATGCATGAAAATCAAGCTTAACTCGTGTACCTTATAATATTTTTAGTGTCACAATTTCACCCTTTCGATTGATCGCCCCCGCTTTAAGCCTGGCGAAGATTCGCGCTGGCAGACATCTATTTCATAATGGCAACACAAAAGGATACTTCATAAGAAAAATTAACCGTGTAACGATGATAAGGTTTTTTATGGCTACATAAGGCTCTTAGTGTGCGAACACAGTGCAAGCAGGTTTGCCGCTTACTGGTAGTCAGCGCCAATCTGGGCACCTATTCTTGACATCGTTCGCAACTTTGCGTATACGCATCACGTGTATTGTTATAAACAGGGTATCCCAGAAATAAGTGCAAGTATTTTTGAAGGGTGGTAGATCTCGATAAAAGAAACATATTTTCTCTTTATCGTTTTTCAAATAAGTCCAAAATAACGGAGTTATTTTACTTTGAAAATTTCCAAAAAAAATGATTTTTTGCTCAAATTTTGAGAACCTTCTTCATGTGCCTTCTCCTCATCGGAGGTTGGCGACCATCAATTGGAATTCCTCCCTGTCTTGAGCCAAACGGATAATTGCACTTGCCTCTCCTATATTAAACCATGGCACTGGCGCAAATTCCGCATGCAGGAAAACCGTTTACGCCCGATGCCTCGTCGTCCTTCAATCTTTCCCTCAACGATCAGCTGTAGGAAACTATATTTGTTATTTCGAAAAATATGACCAAAATATGCTGCTTTTCGTCGTTTTATTGTAGTCAATAGTTCTTGGTCCTTACATATTCTTTCCAATACTTCGAGATTTGTTTGAGAACCACTGGATCTTTTCTGGATTTTCTTTCTTATAAATTTAATCTACTACCTATGTTGCCATATTATCAAGAAATTATTTTTTTAAATAAAAACTAAAAAAAATTGCAAAAAAATTCCAAAAATATTTTCAAAAAATTCCGAATTTTCAAAAAAAAATATTTAGAAAAAAACCTCATAGGCGTGTTTCTGGGGTTGAACTATACTACCAGTTAAAATACTTGCACTTATTTCTGGGACACCCTGTATATGGTTACATAGTAGCGCCGCGCCGCGCCGCCTCGCGCTTATAACCTTGAAAAATTAAAGCGTGTTATCAAATCGGCTAGTTCACAGTGAAAGCAGGCAGGCACCGTCAACCAGCGTTCATCGGCGTTCTCGCTTTTACCGGAACGAAAATTTATTTATTTCTGCTTTTGCACGCGCCGACGGCGCACAGGGGGTATTAAGAACTAAAAGTTGGCCAAAATTATGTTTTATGATTTTTTTGCTTTTTTGCTAGTAATATTAATTATTAATTAGAGGAGAGGTTGCTAATATGGAACCCCATTTTGTTTTTCCTACACAATATTTTTTCCTCTACTCTGAAACCCTTTCCACCGATCAAATAGGGCCATTCTGTGCAAAACCAAGCAATTGGATGAGGATGCTAGAACAAGAAAGTAATTTGTATATTATAGACGATATTTGAGCGAGGATGGGTGTTAATAGGGTAAAGACTATTTCCTTTAAGAATCTATTTAAATCAATGTTTTTTTTGGCAGTGGCAAATATTGGCAAGATTTTTGTGCATATTCCAATGCTGGAGACTTTAAGCATTGAACGGATACTAATTTCCATGCGGAATATTGCCGAATAGTCTTACACCTTATAAAAATGCCACTGATTTTTTAAATATAAAACATTATAAAAAAATAGAATAGAAGGAAACGTTTCAAAATAAAAATATGGCATAAAACAGAACAGAGCCAACAAACAAAGCTGGCTCTGTATCCATCATGACAGTTATTATGAACAATTTGCAAAAAAAGCACTACAAACAATTCCACTATTTTTATAATCTTAGAAATATTCAGAATACACTCAAGATAATTCATACTTTTAACTGAAATATATTATTTATTTGATAGTCAACTTACGACTTAAAAAAGCTAATAACTAATAAACGTGCTTACATTTAGTATTTATAGATTTGTGTTCAGTTAAGATAAAAAATGAAAATAAAAAAAATAACACTTTTGGCCAGGTTTATAGACCAAAATACATCTATGTGCGGCCCCGGCAGTGGCCGGGCGCAGCGTTTGAATATGGTTTGGTTAGGTTAGGTAGTTAATCAGGTAAATTTCCTTTTAATTATCTACTTCCGAATCCTTCTCGCATCTCCGAAATAGCCATATACAATACACGTGATGCATATACGCAAAGTTACGCATCTGTGTATTGTTATACGGCTTTTTAGGAGATGCGAGATGCGAGCGATATTTGAAGATGCGAGTTGTCAAGAATAGGCCCCCGGAGACGGCGCTGGTTGCCGGAAAGCAGAAACCTGCCTCCACTATGTTCGTACCCATAGACTATAAAAACAGTCTATTATTACAAAATAAAAGTACGAGTCGTTTTACAAATCTTTTATTCGCCCAGTATAAAGTTTTTTCTTCTTTTTTTTAATCCAAGAATGTTTCACCGAGGCGCTTATTAGCACCGAATTAAATACTCCACACCTAAAATTCAGCACCGCGTAATTATCGGTTAAATATTTGAACGGCTGTTTATCTCAATAAACAAACACCTGTAATTTATTATTGATAAAACGAGAAAGATTGATGATAATACAGTTCGGCCAATAGGCGCATGCCAGAACTAACACGTTTCGTTCTTATCATTCATTCCAAGATATTTTATTTGGTTAGTGCCCGGTTCTGGAGGTGTTCTGTGATGATTTTGGCAGTATGAATGGGATCAATTACAATCACAATTTTGTACGTATACGCACCGTATGTATGATGAGTAAAAAGGGGGAGTTTCCTAAATATGACGTCTGATATAACAACCTGAAATTAATATTTTTGTTTTTTTTTTTAAGTAAAAAGAAAACATAACAGTCATATCGTTATATTTTAAGACTGGATAGCCGTGCAAATTTACGTATATCTATTTTTATATGCTGGCAATGATCAAGGTCGTGACACGTTTTTTCTTTATTTTTCCCGCCATTATTTAAAATCTGTGACGTACACAACTGCCATAAAAGCACTACTTTATTACGAACAATTTGCATCAATATTTATTCTATATGCGTCTAAATAATATTCGCAGACGTAAAATTCTATTTTTAGTTATCACTTTCTTTGGTATTACATGAAGATATATACATAAATTTAATCGTAATAAAATTATTTATCTGATTATTTCTATTTGTATATTATTTAATTTTAATTTTACTTTTGTAGGTTCAGAGTGTTATTCAACCCAATCAGCAGTCGGTCATACAGACGGCGGCCAATATCCAGCCTATGCTCAGCAAAGGGAACGTCATCCTAGTCACTAGCAAACCAAATTCTGTCATACAGACGACGCAAGGAAGCCTACAAACTCTAAGGGTAAGGTAATATGATGGTAATATGATCCTGCAATCAATGAATTCCGTAAAGAATACACGTGTAGGTATACAGGGTGGTCCCAATTGAATTCGGGAAACTTCGGTAGCATATTGTGCAGGTAAAAATAAGTGAAAAAGTTCGTGTACATTTATGTCCTTAAATGCTTGGTTTCGGAGATACAGGGCGTAGAAATTTCATTTATTTTTCCAAATATTTGAACTAACGTCGATATTTGGATGGAAATTTGTATCTGGGTGGTTTTTGACATGGGTTATTCTATTTCTATGCCAGTATGACTCCTACTTGTAGGGAGCGCCACCTACATGGTATTCAACTGATTTGAAGAGTAGTAACTTTTCGCCCGTACCTGTATTACACTACTGAGTGAAAAAAAAACTTTTCCGTCATGTTTTACGTAAAAAAAGCCTCTTGGTAAAAATCGCTACTATAGTCTATAAAATGAATAACTTTGAATTTTGACCGTTATTTTTTACCAACATTGCAAATATAAAATCCCCCTGTCAAAAAAGTTACTGATATTCTTTAAATTGAGTGCCTGAACGAATCAGATAGGTAACTCTTTTTACTTTTGTGAAATAGAAAAGGAAAATAATAAAACAAGTGACAGTTCTTCATTTTCTTGCAAAAATCAACACAAAATGTAATAATTGTCAAAAGTAAAACGTCATCAGCTTTCGACATTTCTAAATATCAGACGTATGTCGTCTCTAACAGAACAGCCTCGGAGCGAGATTTATGACGTCACGCTAGTTAGATACTACGGATTAATAAATATGTTGTAGAATACATGGAAAATATAATTATTCTTCGTATTTTTGGTTTGTATTTTAAAAATGATATAGTTTATATGAAATATACATAATATACAGTTAATAAATACAATATATATATACGATCTAATTTAACAAAAAACATTCAATATCTACTAATAGTGATGTATTATTATTTGCATTCACAAAATTTATATGTATATTTTGCAAGTATTAATGTTCGAAAAATTATATTTTCAAATAATACAATATCATAAAAAAAAGCGTCA
The DNA here is from genome assembly GCF_002938485.1 of Sitophilus oryzae. Classification (NCBI taxonomy): domain Eukaryota; kingdom Metazoa; phylum Arthropoda; class Insecta; order Coleoptera; family Curculionidae; genus Sitophilus; species Sitophilus oryzae. The sequence continues at coordinate 1,154,390 of NW_022147505.1, forward strand.
GCGATGGCTATGAAATAAAGATCGCTGTCATTTTATACGTAAAATTATTCCAAAATTTTTGATTTTTTTGGGATTTATGTTAGGGAAAAACGCTAATTAAGTTTTCATTATTTTTTTGGTTTAAAAAAAACGTTTCGGCTAACATTATAGCCTTCATCAGTGTTAGAATCCAAAAATCATATGAAATATTCACAACCTTGTGTCGACATAATGTTTACTGAATTAATAAATTAATATAAACTTGTCAAAAGATGACCACATATTTTTTAAAATTATTATTCTTAACACTAAAACTATCTACATTGACTATGGAGTACGATTTCAGCCATAATCAATGTAATCAAAAATACAAGGAAGAATTATATTTTCCATGTATTCTCAACATATTTATTAATCCGTAGTATCTAACTAGCGTGACGTCATAAATCTCGCTCCGAGGCTGTTCTATTAGAGACGGCATTGCGTCAGCATGGCCGCAAGTTGCTAACCTAACAAAATTAACACTAGAAAAGTCCGCGGGAACTGTCAAATTCAAAGTTATTCGTTTCACAGACTATAGTAATGGTTCTCCAGATATTTGGAATCCAAATAGTCAATGCATGACATCATTGACAAATACAAAAGACAAAGGAAAAAGATTCAGTCTCTTTCAGAGACTTTGAGTCTTTTTGTTTTGTGTTTTGTATTTATAAACCAGGTGTCTTTGAGATTGATGGACGCCTTTTTAGGGTTCCGTACCCAAAGGGTAAAAACGGGAACCCTATGTCCGTCCGTCTGTCACAAATGTCTATCTTATGAACCGTTATAGCTAGACAGTTGAAATTTTTACAGATAATGTATCTATGTTGCCGCTATAAGAACAAATACTAAAAACAGAATTAAATAAATGTTTATAAATAAAAAAAAGTACTTTCACTAAACATTATCTTTTAAGTAAGAATTTTACATAGAACCTTTCAAGTCCTCGGTGGCCGCGTGGTTTAAAGCGTTAGGACTTTACGCTGCTATGACGTTGGAGCCGTAGTAAGGCAGGTTCGAATCCTAGTCAAGGCGACTTTTTTTAATCGTTTTTTTTAAATTTTTACATATTTTTACATATTTATTTTTACTTTTTACATATTTATTATTGATTAATACAATTTTTAGTAATGTGTTTCTTTATTTGTTTTTAAATTACTTATACGCGCATTCAAAATTTCAGCTAAATCGGAAAAAAAGTTGTCTTTCGACAAAATGAATATAATAGTACGGAACCCTTCGTGACCAATTTTTTACTTATTTTTACCTGTAGAATATGCTGCCGAACTTTCCCATAAGACCATTCGAACCACCCTGTATAATAATTTCGACGAAAAATAAAACAAAAGTTAGGATGACTAGCAGGATTACAAGGCCGAAAAAAAGACTTTTTTTATAAAAATATCCAGCGCGAATTGATGCATTCATTCGTACGTAAATTTATTTGAACACAAACCACATACTTACTCTGACGTCAGGCTTTTTTTTAAATACTTATTAAGCGATTATAAAACTTATATATGTATTTTTTATGTTATTAAAGCGACAGTTGTAAATTATTAGTTAGCCAAATAGGTGACGTCGTTACTGGGGGATTCGCCATTTTTTTTCTCGATGTAATTAAGTCAATGTTAATTATTTTGCCGGCTTGGGACTAACTACTAGTGTTAGCGCCTAAAACAGATAACATTTTTGAATTTAATTGATTGTGGTGATTTATCAGTGATTGTGTAAATTTCTGAACGATGCTTTATTTGATGGTTTATTGTTGTTGAGTTAAGAAAGTGATGTGTTTTGCAGTGGGAAAATTTGATTTTAAGAAGTTTTTTAGTGATTATTTTTAGTTACGATAGAAAAAAGGTAAGCGTTTATTACTGTACCTCTTTTAAATTACTGTAGCCAGTCAGAACTAACGGGCAAATTTTAAAATTTTGATAACCTTCGATTAAGCGCCAACTTTTTTTATGTAATAAATTTGAAATTTTGGCTATATATCTCAATTCTTGATTCCAAAAAAACCAAATTATTAGTATATAAATAACGATCTCAATAAAGTTTTCTTATGAAATACTTCTAATGAAATTTTCTTATTTAATGTTTGGCTTTATTGTTATTGGATTTTAAAATTAATTCAGTATTATACAGGGTTGTTCACTACATACCACACACACATTGTAGCTAAACGATTAGATTTTTACTAATTGTAAGTTTTGGGTTCGTTGAAGGACTATTAGAGCTACAATTTAAAAATATTTTTACAAGATACAGAGTGTCCCAAATAAGTAAAAAATATAGTTGTATTTTTTTAAATGGGACACCCTGTATATTGTATTTTTGGATTCTACGATTGAAATAAAGGTAAATTTGATTAAGGTTTATCATACTTAAACCTTACTGTTTTTGAAATATTTTCAATTTTATGAAATTGCAGTAAAATTTTTAAGGCTTCATTTTTCCAAGGGTATCAAAGTTTTTAATACTGAAGATTATTTATTGATCAGATATCGTGTTGCAATAATAAAAATTTTACTACCTTATATAGAGTGTCCAAAAATTCATATTAAATAATTACTACCTCTAAACGGCAATAACTTGTTTAATTTAAATGGAACACCCTATATATTTTACGTGAATCAGATGCACAATGTAATTGTCTATCAAATTGTATTATACCATTTTTTACCCATCTCTTCAAGTTTTCGTAGAAAATGCATTTTCTTATAATTTATACCTCATTTATCACTATACCCATGGAATATTGACATTTTAGATTATTTTTAAAGATGTAACAAATTTTCAAAGAGTACAGATATTAATATTGTCGATATAGTTCGCTTATTTCATTAAAAAATAAAAAAAACTGTTTAAATATTTTTTGTTAAAGAGGACCAATTAATATGATCCCAGTATTCAAACTACATTAATTGACTGTTTAAGTTGATTAATAATAATTGCCCCAAATAGTAAAAAATTGAATTTTGTGTGTATTAGACACTGTGCTAAAGAGTAACACTTTATAAATTTTATTTCATTTTTTGACGAATGCTTATTTATAAAAACAGAGACGTTCGTTTTCATATCTTATTATTATATTGATTTCTGAGCCAAATCTACATATATTTAGAACACTTTATTAATTAAAACTATTTAAAAGTATGTAATTAACTAACTTTTGGTCGGAAATAATGGTGGTATATTTTTTAATTGGTATACTCTTTTACAAAGATTTAAATAGTTTTTTTTTGTATACCAATGGGCTTGCAATATTTACCACCTGTACATTTTGTATGTTGCTTTAAAAAAAATCTGAAATGTCAATATTCCATGGGTATAGTAATAAATGAGGTCTAAATTATCCAGAAAATGCATTTTTTCGAAGATTTGAAGAGATGGGTAAAAATGGTATAATACAATTTGATGAACAATTACATTGTGCATATGTTCACGTAAAATACAGGTGTTCCATTTAAATTAAACATATTATTGCCGATTTAAAGCTAGCAATTATTTAATATAGAACTAGGACACTCTGTGGCTAAGGTAGTAATTTTTTTTTAATATTGCAACACAATGTCTGATCAATAAATAATCATTAATAAATATTTAGTATTAAAACTTTTGATACCACATGGAACAATGAGCAAAACACCCCCACTGCAATTTCATAAAATTGAAAAGAAGCTATTTCAAAAACGGCTGAGTTTAAGATGTGATAAACCGCAATCAGAACAGTGGCTATTTCAATCGTAGAATTGAAAAATATAATAATATACAGGGGGTTCCATTTTAAAAAATAAAACTAATGTGCGGGTTATTTGGGACACTCTGTATCTTGTAAATTACAGTTAGGTGCGCTCTATCAAGAAGCAAAACCTTAACAAAATCTGATCGTTAGCTAATACTCGTATGTGGTGAACAATCCTGTATTATGAAAAAAATACTAATTCTAATAAATTTAATTATCGTTAAGTGTCTTAAACTTTATAAACATAGAAAATATGAATTATTACAGGAAGTTATAATAAACAAATACAATCTATCCGGTGAAAGAATATACAGGGTCGCCGATTAGTGGGAGAAAGTCCAATATCGTCGTTGTTGTGGAAAATATGAAAAAAATTGTTGCAACCAATTGTTATTTTTCTGTGCAGAATTGGATTCAACATAAAATTCTACATATAGTACACTATTTTCATTTGAAGCACTATGGGTTGTTGCCATTTTATTTTATTAAAATTTTGTATAGAAACCCTATACCGGGTGCGTCTCAAAAGTGGCTCAACCCCTATAACTTTTATTTTTTCACATAAAAAACGAGATTTGGTATGTTAGTATATGACATAAATTAGGATTGATTGACGTATTCAATTGTTTTCGGTCACTTACATAAGTAGTGCAGTAGTGCGGCAGGCAGAAACATTAGAAGATCAAATCTTGATTATAAATTAGTGTTTTTACCACTCTAGATTGAAATTTAAAATACATTTTTTTAAAGCGAGAATGTCAAAAGTTGACATATGATATGTATTTCTATTCAAAGTGTCATTTTCTATCGAATAAAATAAAAAAATACGGAGGGTGCCATTTAAAAATCAAAAGCTGTAGCCATTTCTGGTGAAAGAGGAAGTGAACGATAACAATTGAATATGTCAATCAATCCTAATTTATGTCATATACTAACATACCAAATATCGTTTTTTTAAAAGCACTTAAGGTTTGTTATATGTGTAGTTAGAATATGAAACACCAAACCAAACCAAAAATTATGTTTGATCTTACTGGTTTCCCTCACATTTGAAAGGAAAGTCATTTCATAAATAAGCAGAAGGACATCGTATAGTACACACTATATTAATAATTCTTTTTTATCCTATACTTTGTTATATGTTAGTTGACGCATCACTAGGTATAAAATTTAGTACTGATTCCAAACCTATAGTTGTGGTTGTGACATATTCTGATGTGTTTCTGGCAATTTAAAATAAGATAATATTTAAACAAACATTTCTGGCTTTCCTGACAGGAGTGTGAACACAAATTTAATACAGGTATAATGTGGAGAATGTTCTGATTATTACAGTTTGCATGGATGATTTTTAATAAAGTATATTTAATGAGTTTTTGAGTATTTCTTTTTCCCTCAGAGGATTGTGTTCTAATCTTTATATATAAATTTTCATAAATTATATCTGCAAAATTTATTACCTTATAACTTTTTGCTAAAGACTTTGTAGTTGATACAGTTTAACAGTATATAAAAGAACTATTTAAATAAGATGTTTGAAAATATTATAGCTGTTTTTGCACACATCAATCCAATTTGTGATTAACTGTACTGAAATAAAACACAAACTTAAGAGAAATGGGGTGATCTATCAAATATAACATGAAACGCATCATCCTATTTCCAACTCTTCTATTAATTTCGCTTATAATACAACTATAATATTCAATAAATCTTGATAATTCTGAGTGAGACTCTCAGATATCCTCAAAACATAAAAACAAAATTCACTTCCTGTAGTTCTTACGTCCCTTTATCTGAAATATAAGAAATCATGGGGAGTTAATATTGTGGATTCTGTGAGAAAGTTTTAAATACCTTTAAGTAAAAATCTCTTCGGTAGTCTGCGGTTTAAAAATACCTCTTTATTCTCCCATTTAATATAATTTCATTAATCTTGTTTTTTTTATGAATTTATGACCCACCTAATAACCTAACTTTAATTCGTCAACTTGACAATCCTCAGCAATCCTGAAAATGTTATTCTTTACAATAGAAGTAAATTCATATTTCTGCCAGATTCGCTAACGCCATTATCTTATTTTCTCATTTTATAAAAAAGATTACCATATTCGTAACTATGTCGGCCATATTGAGGAACTTTTAAAAGAATGTGTGACTATAGTGTACGGTTAAATTTTTACGTTATGTTATTCATTTTAATTGTTATAGTTTTATATTTTTTTATTTTAGCTAAGAGGTGTCTCATCGTGATTTTTCTATTTCTCATTTAAATAGTACGGGAAATTTTTTTTCTTTTCCTTCCCCAATAAACCGAAGGGACCTGCTGACGCGGAGGCCATCTTACAGGAAGATACTCAACGATCTTGGCGGGGGTGAGATAGCTGGTATGTTATTTTATGCATGATTTGGGCGCTCTCCTTCTTTTCTCACGATCCTTAATCATAGTAGTTTGTTCTATAGTGGTAATATTATTTGATGGAAAACAAGTTGTTGCATATCGATGCGCATTGTTCGGTTTTTTAGAGGATATTTATATGAAAATGTACTTTTATAAAGTTATTTAAGGGAATTTTTTAGAGCTAAATGAGAGATAAGTTGTTTAATTTTTATAACAATTTTATGATTGATATGTCTGAGCCTTTCGCACGTAACAAAAAATATTTTTTTAATTATTATTACCGAGTCCCGAAAAAACCGGGAATTTCGAGTCCTCGATGCCTCAAAAGAACCGGGAATTCCCGGTACTTTCGTTACCGGGATTTCCCGGTTCTAAACCCCAACTGCAGCACTTGGTTTGGTATACTCTCGTCAGCCATTCGTTGTACATGGCCGTACCACTACAGTTGTTTTTCTTGTATTTCTTGTAGAATATTACCCTCTATCTTCATTTTTTCATGTATTCTCTCGTTCCTAGTTCTGTCTAAACAGGAGATTCGAGCTGATCTTCGCCAGAAGTCCATTTAGGCCGACAACTTCTTTTTATGACCGCATTTTCAAGCTTCAGAAGAGAGTTGTTCGATATTTACTGGGACTAAACAGCAGAACTCATTCCCAGGACTTTTTTAAAAAATTAAAAATATTAACTCTTCCTTCCATATTTATATTTGAATCCGTTTGTCTAATACATAAGATGATAATCAGCTTCTCAAGATAGGCCATCACACTTATCCACTCAGGAATCTGCGGAGCAAATTTTTATTCTACCTACCCTCCCACGCTCAGAGTAGTTTAAAAGAATTTAATAGTTATACAACTTCGAAAAAAATTGCGACAATACCGCCATTTGAAATCAAGATCCAGGTAACATATATTTTGTCTTCAAAATCTCGGCATATAGCTGAATTGCCGCAAATGCTTATGTTATCTGAGCAAGGTCTTTTTCTACGCTGTTATGATTGACTTATATTTTTGATAATCGAATTTGTAACACAATCTTGTAAACACTGGTCTAATATTTGCTATTACTACAGGGTGAGTTTATCCTTACGTGACTGCTTGCTCTGTGGTATTCGGGTAAACTACTGGAGGTATGTGAGTCGGTTAACGTGGGAGCCCACCGTAATTTTCGGTTTGTGTAATGTGGTCAGAAATATGCGCCAATATTGACATTTTAGATTGTTTTTTAATAGCAACAATTGTATTAAAATGTACAGGCTTAGTAATATTTTGTTTTAATATTTTTGTTCAAATAACACCATGTATGGTAATGTCAGTATGAAAAAATACTATGTAAATCTTTATAAAAGAAGTATACATTAATTAAATCATACCACCATTATTTCCGGCCCAAAATTACTAATTAATTAAAGTACTTCTTTGTGGTTTGTAATAAATTATTCTAAAAGAATGTGATTTGTATCAGAAATCAACATAATAATTAAAGTTATTTATAAGTTATAACAATGAACCCGTCCTCTGTTGTTGATAATCCGCATTTGTCAAAAATGAAATATCATTTTAAGGTGTATTTAACCACGACTGTCTTCATTTACACATACAAAATTTCAGTTTTTTTAGTATTTGGGGCAATTATCCTTATTGATCAACGCAGTCAATTAATGTAGTTTGAATACTGGAATTCATATTAATTGCATCCCCTTCCGCAACCATATTCAATAACAGTTTTTTAATAATTATGACATTACCCGATCTATATCGACAATATTCCCCGTATCTAAGTCACTCTTTAAAAATTTGGAATACATCTTTAAATAACTTCTAAATGTATAGTATTACACGTGCTCTCTTGATAATGAGGTTCTTAAATTACAAGAAAAGTGCATTTTCTACTAGAAAACTTTAAGAGATAGCTTTAATAAATGATATAATACAATTTGAAAGAAAATTAAAAAAAAAAAAAAAAAAAAAAAAAAAAAAAAAAAATACAGGATGTTCCATTTAAATTAAACTCCCAAATTATGCCAGGTAATAGTGGGTAGTAATTATTAACTGAGGAATTTTTTTGGACACTCTAAATAAGGTAGTATAATTCTTATAATTTTCAAACAATAAAAAAAAAAAAAAAAAAAAAAAAAAAAAAAAAAAAAATTAGTTAAAATTTTTATTACCCTCGAAGAAATGAAGCCTTTAAAATTTCTTACTCCAAATTTTTACAAAATTGAAAATATTCGAAAACGGCAAGTTTAAGTGTAAAAACTTAAGCAAAATTTACCTTTATTCCTTTCCTAGACACTAAAATGTATAATACTACAGGATGTTCCATTAAAAAAAATACAACTTGATATTTATTTATTTGGGACACCCTGTATCTTATAAAAATATTTTTAAATTGTAGCTGTAATAGTCCTTCAACGACCCCAAAACTTACAGTTTGTAAAAATCTAATCGTTTAGCTACAATACTCCGTGTCGTATGTGTTGAACAACCCTGTATAACCAGTATGCAAAATATTCAGATTTTGACTAATGTTTGTTTTTAATGTAACAAATAATTATTATATCTTTTCAATTCAAAACTCTTTGTAGATTTATTAATTACTTCAATTGAGGCTTTACTTTAATTTTAAAGTTTAACAGATTTATAAATTCTATAAGTGACTCTTACTAGACATTTTTATGTAAATATACCTTTATATTCGCTTAGTACTACCACTTATAGATACAATGTGCTATTTAGAACAGTTTTTTTAGTTCAAAAAAAAGTGATGTTCGTTCATCATCCGGCAGTTAAAAAATCGTTTCATCTTTATATTGCTGCAAGGTTGGTTTGATTATAAGTATTATTTTTGCATGATTTTTTTTATTACTAAAACTGAGATTGACTTCGTTGTGAAAAAGGGCTTACGATGTGATAATTTGCTTAGAACAAACACTTTTGTTAATAGTATGTGACATCGCCGAACTTTTTCACGAACCAATCGTGCTTGCATTAACATTTTGGAGTATATTTAGTGCATGATTTCTCTTCTAAGGTTATAATAATATATACTCAAATATAATTTTTTTTATTAAGTATATGAATTACAGAAGTTGATACACAGGAAAAGTATACCTTTTTAAATTAAAAGTACTCACCCAGTTTAGCTTTTAGAAGTTTTTTTAAAGGCTAAGGATTTCTTGAGTTTTTCTATGTATAGGGTGGTCGAAATTGGTCTGTTTTAACAAAGAAACCCTATTTCCTGACTAGATACAGCAAAACCGACACAGATGTCATGGGCTCGATTTCTGAGACACGTTTTAATGGCGTAAACCGCCTGTTGCTATTTTCACTGCCGACAGAGATATGGGGTCTTTTAAAAATGTTTTACCATTTTGAAAATTACCTATAACGTTTTTATTTCACGGAATAATAAAATTCTGTAAAAACGTTCTTAAGGCACTTTTTTAAGAATAATCCAGTGGCGGTCAGTTTTATCTATGCTTGCTCTTTTTGTCAGAAATAATAAAAAATATAATTTTTAAAATGGAAATCATAGTTGGCTATGAACTTAAAAAAGTGCTGGAGTTTAACCCTTTCCAACGATATAAAGTTATGGGTATCTGTGTCTAAGAATGAGAGAAATATTGGCGGGCCTTGATCTATTTGCCTAATAATTTTTTATCACAATTTAATATTCTATATTATTATTTATCAGCATAGCTAAAAACTTTTGAACCGGTAAATTAACATTCTATATTAGTATTAGTAATTACAATTGAAATCGATACAATAAACAAAGAACAAAACTAAAAGTATTTTTAACTGACGAATTTAGTTTTCTAAAAAAATCATCAAAGATGTTCAAACTGGGCACCTCTTTGTTGAATACACAATAAACATCTTTTGCGCAGAGTTATAACGATTTATTAGGTGAGCTGGTGTAATAAGTCCAAAAGCAATTTTTCTCTCATCCCAATGGTTTTTCCCTTATATATAAGGTCTTTTTTTAATTTCCCCCATAAAAAAGTCGAAATGAGTTAAATCACAGAACCTAGCAGGCTAAAGATATGGGTCCCCATGTTCCAATCCAAATCTCTTTAAATTCTCAATTAATAATAGTTCTGTTGTAACCCTGGCGTTTTAATTGTAATTAGTAATACTAATATAGAATGTTGATTTGCCTCTTCAAAAGTCTTTGCTTATGCAAAGAAATAATAATACAGAATATTAAATTGTAATAAAAGATAATTAGGCAACTCGGTCAACACAAAATCAAGGCCTGTTTCGATACAAATATAAAAAAAACTAATATTTGTCTCATTCTTAGAAATAAATACACATACCTTTATATCGTTGGAAAGGATTAAACGCCAGCATTTTTTTTAAGTTCATAGCCAGCTATGATTTCCATTTAAAAAATTATATTTTTTATTATTTCTGACAAAAAGAGCAAGTACCGAAAAAAACTGACTACGCCACTGGATTGTGCTTAAAAAAGTGCCTTAAGAACGATTTTACGGAATTTTATTATTCCGCGAAATACAAAAGTTATGGGAAATTTTCCAAAAAATGGTAAAATATTGAAAAGACCCTGTATCTCAGTTGGCAGTGAAGAATCAGATATCAACAGGCGGTTTACGCCATTAAAACGACATCTATGTCGGTTTTGCTCTATCTAGTCAGGAAATAGGTTTTCTCTGTTAAAACAGACCAACTTCGACCACCTTGTACATATTTCATGTATAGGGTGTCCCATTTTTGTTGAAATCATCCGGTATCTCCGTTATTAGTGAAGATAGGAGAGTGCAGTTTGCACAAACCTGTCCCACTGTTGTGTCAAACGGAAGATGCTGTAAACAAAATTTTCATAGCCCTCTTCGTTTCTGAGCTACAGGGTCTTTTTGAGAATTTTGCAATTTGTGACACTTCCCGTATCTCGGTTATTGTGAAAGGTTTCGAAAAGGTGAAAACTGCCTATTGTAGGACTTTTTACGTAGAATACAGTGGCGGTAGTCTGTTATTCTACGAAAAGAGTATTTTTGAAGATACGAACTAAAGTTATGTTTTCTTAAATACAACACCCTGTATATTTATAAATTATATGATCTGACTTGCCATAAGCTTTTCAAAAACATATATCACTCTATATTTATTTTCACTATTTACTGTTATCAGGAACTGATCCCGGGATCGGGTATTTACGTATTTGGGATCAGTTCCAAATTGATCCGTAAAAAATTATCATGTATCAAGTGGAGAATTTCTGGGGAATCTGAACTTTTTTCTCCTCAAATTGGGGATTTTATTTAGATTTTTAGGTAATTTAGGAAATTGACATTGGTCAACTCTTCATTAAATATTTTATACCGTTTCAGAAGTTTTCATTCAAAAACTAACGGAACTTCGTCAGTTGTCACTTGCTTAGACAATGACAATTTGTCGGTTTGTAATGGTTTGTATTTAATTAGATTAAGAGGGGGCGTCTTTGGTTCAATGCCAAAAAACAGCCCCGCAGGAACAAAAATTTCGTGTTGGGTATGTCTTGATTTCCATACCCCACGTACCGATATCGGTACGTGTGTCACTAAGAGACAAACACCCTTTTTGGAAACCGTTTGTACCTTTTATGAAAGGAATTGGTGAAAGTAAAGATATATCGGTGAGGTATTAACTGTGGCGCCATCTATTGCTTTATAGCAAACCCATCCCGTTATACAAAAAGCAGAAATATTTTTATTTAGAGATTCAATGGTAACGTGGTAACATGTATGACTGCTTTAGTAAATACCATTTTAATTTTCTTGTTAGATTATTTTTTTTATTAATTAAAATAAATTTTTATTTTTTATTAGTAGGCCGTGATATTTATCACGGCCTACTAATAAAAAAAGCGTTTCTATGGTAATATTATTCCGATTTCATTCTTTGATAAATTGTTATTGATAGATTTTAATTAACGCCATATTTTTTGGTATTTTAAAATGATAAGGAAGCACAAAATTTATTTAGTTTAATTCTACAGAAAGGGTGAAATAGTTATCGAAAAATGTGATACTTTAACAACAGCAAAAAATATGACGTTAATCAAAATTAATAATAATCATCTGTCAAAATATGAAATTATATTACTATTGAAACGCCTTTTTAATTTTAAGACTTTGAAAACTTGGAAAATTCAACAATATGTATTTTTATGTTTTTTCTAATCTTCTCTTAAAACGGTATGAAAATTAATTATAACGATCTATCAAGGAATGAAATCGAAATTATATTACCATAGAAACGCCTTCTAATTTTTGAAAAATTCAACTACATTTTAAAAGTTTGTTTTACAGCAAATTGGCCCTTATGAAAGTTGTTCATAATAAATAGACAAGCAACTTTTCCTCATGATTTTTTAAAGCTTCATTATTTTTGGAGATAGCGTCCAGTTCATGAACAAATTGGGGAAGTTTCATAATTTTTTGTATTGTTTAGTTTTACAAATTTACCAACTTAAAAAGGTGTTCATATTAAAAGACACATGCAAACTTCCCTATGATATGTATTTATTTCCCCAAAACGGAACATGGAATTCATCAAGTGAATGAATATCCAGGATTTTCTATTTGTGATGGACCTAACGTTAGCTCCTCAGATTGCCCCCCAAATGTTTTTTTTAGAAGAACAGACTACATCCTTTTCTCTGAACGTCCACAATTTCAGCAACATTCAATAATTTCTTGTAAATAACACACGAATCCATTTTCCCAATAGCACTTTGTGAATTTCCTGAAAAAAGAAAGACATTTAAAGCTACCACCATTTTGTGTAGCTCAGAATCTGGGCGCTATTATCAAAAAATTGTCAAGTTACAAAAAAGTTCATAAGGCAAAGGTATATGTACTCTTATTTTGAACGAGTTTCCTAGGGTGAATTTGCTGAAAAAAATCAAACATTGAGAACTACCCTAATTTGTTCATGAACTGGACGCTATCTCCAAAAATAATCAAGCTACAAAAAAATCATGAGGAAAAGTTGCTTTTCATTTATTATCAACAACTTTCATAGAGGTCAATTTGCTGTAAAACAAACTTTTAGAAAACCACCCCAAGGGGAACTCATGAAAGTTCGCCCGGAAATAATAAACTTATAAAAAAAAATTCATTAGGCGAACTTATAGAGAATGTTCTTATGTTTTCAAAAAGTTTGTTTTACAGCAAATTGGCCCGTAGTACAGTTTTCATAATAAATAGACAAAAACTAAAATTTCCTCATGATTTTTTTGTAGCTTCATTTTTTTCAGAAATAGCGTCAGTTCATTAACAAATTGGGGTAGTCCGTATAATTTTTTTTTGTTTAGTTCTACAAATTTACCATTAAATGTTCATATTAAAATTACATGCAAATTTCCCTATGATATGTATTTATTTTCCCCAAAACGAAACATGGGATTCATCAAAAATGAACATTATGATTTTGAACATGTTGTTTACAGCGTCTTCCGTTTGGCAAAAAAGTGGAACAGGTTTGTACAAACCGCATCCTCCTATCTTCACTAATAACGGAGATACCGTATGATTTCAACCAAAATGGAACACCCTGTACTTATATTTTGTAATCAGAAATATCATACGATCGAAAAAAAGACATTTAAAGTTACCACCATTTGTTCGTGATCTGGGCGCTATTTCCAAAGATAGTCAACTTGACAAAAAAGTTCATAAGGCAAAGGTTTATGTACTCTAATTTTGATTTTCTTAAAGGTGCATTTTGAGTATACATTATTGTATAAACCCATTGTTTTTAATTTTCAATATTGTAATCTTATATTGCATGATTGAGAATATTTTAAAATAGAAGAGTGTTATTTCCAAAACATAATTTATTATGAACATATATGATTTCAATAAGTGAAAAAAATAATGCCTTTGAAATAACACTCAAGGGCTCATGAAAAGTCCGGCAAAATAAACTTACTAAAAAAGACCCAATTTCAAAAAACCACTCATTAGATTTTGATGATTTTTCTTTTAAATTGTAAATTATTCCTAAAACGGATGCTACGTCAGAAATTTTTATTCCGACAAAATTTTCCATAGCAAAAAGTTACACAACAATAAGACAGAAGTTTTTGCACACTTTGTAACACCCTGTAACTGCAGCACAGTAGTAGCTATTGCTAAATGATGTGCGGTTTGTAGCCATCATCTTTTTGATGAGCATTTTGCTTTTTTAATCACCACATTATCTCTTTTTCGTATTGGATCTGCTGTTTTAAAACGAACGTCTCGGAAAAATTCACCCTGTAATTCATCTCGGAAAAGGTAGAACAGTTTTATGTGTAAATAATCAAGGCAAAAAATTTCGGATTTATGAGTATTTACAATATGAAGAAAAACGGTTGTCAAACTTTAAAAAATCATCTGTAACAAAATGATTTTCGTGCTCTTTACGAGGCGTTTGTTTTTTACAGGATATCTGAACACAAACAGAGATAATGTCGTGATTAAAACTTACATTTTGTAATCAGAAATATCATACGATCGAAAAAAGGGTGTTAAAGTTGGCTTGGAAATGAAGGTCTGTTATATTTCCAAGCCAACTTGACGCTGTTTTTTTTTCATTCATACTTTGCTTTATTAAAGTAATACATTCTTAAAGGGTAATTTTGAGTATACATTATTGTATAAACCCATTATATGCTAATTTTCAATATTGGAATAAAATATTGCATGACGTAGAATATTTTAAAAAGTAGATTAATTATTTTAAAAAATAATTTATTATCTAACATATATACCTTCAATCCAAGTTTGAAAAAATAATGCCGTTTTTTTAACCTCAAACTATTATTTTCTTTCTTTTTTTAATTTTAATCTACAATTTCTGTGGTATGGGATCACAACTAGTTTAATTTAGATGAAAATAAACGAGAGTATGACTTAAATAAGTAAAAATGAATTTAATATAAAGCAGTGACAGCGTTAGCAAAACAATGGGCCCGACCTAAATTAGTGTTTATAATCAGAAAATAATGTAACTTGTGGAAATTTTCTAAATTAAAGGTTTTGTTACGATGTTCGCAGAGCCCAAGGTCGAGCAGACTTCATCGGAAGCAGACAGTGAGTTGTCCTCACACGCTATCCCATACCACACAGGTTAGTTTATTTTTCTTTAGAAGCTTAGTTGATTTGACAGGAGATTTTGACAATTCGACGGTTTACACGGTCTAAACCAAGAAATCAGTTGCATGAAACTGTTCATGAGTGTTTATACAGGGTGTCCCAGGCTGGGCGTGCACTAGAAGTTCCTAGAGAACCACAATATCTAGATCGGAGATTTTTTGCACATTACTGTGTGTTATTGTACTGTTTATATCTTTTGATATCTAATAGTTGATATTATTAATAATATACCGTATGGTCGAAAAAAAGAACAGCGCAAAGTTGGCTTGGAAATGATGATCGATAACATACTGCTTTTTGAACAAAGTTTCGCAATATCATAGTATAAGGAAACTAGTAGATTTACTCCTAGTCAAATCCTTTGTTCTTTTTCTGCCACTTTATATGACCTTGTTCTCGCCTCCCGTGACCACTGACGTAGCTGTATAGTTGTGGTCTATTAACTAGGCAAAGTATAGTCGTGGCACTCGCCGTAGTTTCACAGATATGTATTTAGAAAAATATGAGTTCCCAATAAAATAAAATAAAATAAATTGATCATCGAGTAAAAACTTGCTTGAAAACAGAATGTTTTCACATTTCGTGTAGGTAACAATTCTTCTGTATCTGAAAATCTTCTGATGGGAAGAAATGCGGAAAATATATATAATGACATATTTTTATATTATTATCTATTTCAGAGATTTTCTACAAATTTTTTTGATTTAAAACAAGTTTAAAAAAAATTTTCTGTAGATAACTGGATTCTATTTAAAGCACACTGCGGTTTACTAAAAAACTTTGGTTAAAAACATTATATATGAAAAGTGGCAAAAAACTAGAGTGAATATAACTTTATTAATACTTAGCTATGTTTTCTTAAACATGACAAGGACACCAGAATAAATTCGTGTAGAAAAATTTACTTTATCGTATACAGGGTATTTTTTATGGCGGCACCAAAATCGTAATATTTAAAATGTTGTATCTCATTTTTTTTAAATGCAACACCTAGTATATTATTTTTCTTTCAGATGTAGAATTAAAAAGTGAATATTTTTTGTATTTAAAGTGTTCTTAAATTTTTAGGCGTTTTGCAAATATTTTCTGTATTTCATTCTGAATTCATTACATTAGGATTTTCAACGATAAAATATTAGACAAAGATCATATTAGGTGGCTTTGATAAAAATTTACTGTTGAAAGAGCTATATGTAATATAATACTGCGAATATCTGCGAAATCGTTAAAAATTTAGAGAAACACTTTAAATAAAAAAATGTTCACTTTTTAATTCTGCATCTGACCGAAAAATAATATACAGAATGTTGCATTTAAAAAAATTTGAGATATACCATTTTAAATATTCCGATTTTGGTGGCGCCATCGCCATAAAAAATACCCTATATAGAATAATGTATATAGAATGATGTAAAATAATTTAAAAAAAATAAAATTAACTTTACCATAACTTTTTTGTGACACCCTGTATATAACAAAATATTTTAGGATAAATCCTTTATAAACCTTGAAACATACGAATAAAACTTTTTTCACATCTTCGACAAGAACTACGATATTGGACTTCCTCGCAATAATGGGCCACCCTGTATATTTACGGTTGTTTAAAGCTAGGTGTGGCACTTTCCTTCCCTCAAATATAAACTCAATATTTTGTCTATAATATTTTGAATATTGTTATATTACGACCACTTATAATAAAAAATAAATAAAATAAAAAAAAACATAAAAAAATACAGTCCACTAAATTTATAATAGATTATGCTATTATAAAATTCTTTCATTTAAAAAATATGAATAATTTGCGGAGACTTTAGATGTACAAAATATTTATACTCTAAAATTGTTTCAAAAACCAATCTATATAAATTATCTCGTAAATTATTATTGGAATGAAAATTTTATGGCAAATCCCCTGACCAAAGAATATTTTCATGCGCACATTTGAGACAACCTGTATATCTAAAAAACTATTTCTAAAATTTGCCCACATGCTAAAAAAAATAATAACATTTAATAATTACATAATATCTCAGCTTCTAAAATAAACAAATATAATTAAACGTTTATTGATAATTACTATCAGCTTGCCGATTTACATCCGATGGAAATCTAAAAAAACTCAAAGAACAATTTTTTGAATTATTACTACAATTAATAGCAGCACACAGTCAGGCACTCATTTTTTGTCAATCCGTCTCTGTGCTGGGACGCAACGCTCGAACCTCGCAGCTCGACGGACGGAATTCAACTGAAACGCTTTGCAAGCTGCCGATATTCGACAGCTTGCAAAAACTGGCAGAAAATATTTGCGAGAGTGCAACTACTCTTTTCCTTAAACTATGGCAATATGACATGGCCAGATCTATTATTTCGCATCACTTGACGTTTAAAGTCATAGGCTACTGGTTAAAATCAAGAAAAATATACGCTTTAAAACTAAATCTCAAATAACGTAAATACAATTTATTTTAGGTATAGGAACATGTATAGTTAAAAAGTTACGAATTGAAAAGCCTTTTCACTAGTAAAATAAAAAAGTGGGTTTCCATTTGAAAAAAATGATTTATGATAGTTTTTTAATCGCTCAATTCCATGACAGCTACGGTCATTATTATATGACATTCGAACAATTTAATTTTTGAAATAGATAGCCACATGTTTCCTCTTTATGGCACAGTGGCTGTGGTAATCACTAAATTTGACGTTTAGGCTATACACATAATATTTTTGACGAGGCAGTTTTTTTTGTCCAAAAATTTTAAATATTTTTTTTTCTCAAAAACGGTTAATGTTAGGTATAGAGCTCGGTATAGAGTGTTTAAGAGATGTTGTAGTTCTCTAGAAACTTTAAATGCGCGCTCAGCCTGTAACACACTGTAGATCTTCCCAATCTTGTGATTATGATAAAAATCTTATATCTTTCAGTAAATTGGGATGGTTAAAATACACAATTAAAGACAGAAATAATCTTAATATAAAATATATTTCTTGAAAAAATCATTCAGTAATCAACATATTATTGGTGGGATATCATAACTGAGTATATTGTTTCATACAACTGATATTATGGTTTAAACTGTGTAAATGGATGAGCTGCCTAACAAGAGGGTAGGTAGAACTGCTTAATTCAAAAATTTGTCCTGCTATGGATTTTTTGAGTAATCTAGAAATTGCTTCAAATATTGTTTTTAAAAAAACAAAAATATCAATTATGCAACATAAAATTTAGCTTTTTACTCTAAATCACGTATGTGCCTATAAAGCTGGACCTAAAATTAACGCATTTTAACCATTTATTTGACATAGAAGTATGTACTTTTGTCTCTAAAATAATGTTGGTTGAATCAGGAAAGATTTTATTAGGTTTGTCATTAGCAATATAATACATTTCTGTAAAACTGTAACCCTGTAATAATAATATTAATACGTGCTTCTTTTAAATATCTACCTTAATGTCTACTGCAATTTTACTTTTTTATACAGGGTGTCCCAGAAATAAGTGCAAGTATTTTAACTGGTAGTATAGTTCAACCCCAGAAATACGCCCATGAGTTTTTTTTGCGAAAAAAAAATTTGGAAAAATCGGAATTTTTTGAAAAATTTTTTGGAATTTTTTTTAGTTTTTATTTAAAATAAATAATTTCTTGATAATATGGCAACATATTTAGGTAGTAAATTAAATTTACAAGCTGATCCAGTGGTTCTCAAAATTTTAGCAAAAAATATTTTTTTTAGGAAATTTTCAAAGTAAAATAACTCCGTTATTTTGGACTTATTTGAAAAACGGTAAAGAGAAAATATGTTTCTTTCATCGAGATCTACCACCCCTTAAAATATTTGCACTTATTTCTAGGACACCCTGTATAGCCAAAAAAGCTAGCTTTTAAGCTTATGCTGTGTTATTACTAATTACAATAGTATATTATTTTATTAAGACTAAAAATTATACTTGCTGGCGAGGCTGCGACATACAGGCGAGGTACAAAATGTCATTTTTACTCCGAATAGAATAATATGCTATTTTTTCAGGCGCCTCAAATAATTTTTAAACGATTTCAGACTTTCTAAATAATATTAAAATATGTAAAAGTCATACCTTGTGTACAAAAGTGGCTCACCCCTATACCTTTTTTTTATTTCTTCAGATAAAAAAAAACGATATTTGGTATGTTAATATATGACATAAATTAGGACTGATTGACGTATTTACTTGTTTTTGGTCACTTCCTATTTCACCGGAAATAACTACTTTTGATTTTTAAATGACACCCTCGGTATTTGTTTTACATTGTTCTGACAGAAAATGATACTGAATAGAATGACATATGTCAACTTTTGACATTTTCGCATATGGTTTATTTGAAATTGTAACATGCGCTTTATAACGACAATTTGATTCGAAATACCAAGTGTGGGATACCAAATTATTCTTAAAAAAATGCTTTTTCAGAGTATGCTAATAAGACACTTTTGTTCCATTTGAAAAAATTGAGATATGTTTAAAAAAACGATTTGGGCATCTTTTAATCGACCAGGATAAGACACGAAAAACATTAGATGATCAAATCTATTTTTCCAAGGCTCCTTGATTAAAAATTAATGTTTTTAACATAGCCATGGCACTCTACTATTTTTTGTAAGCGAAAATGTCAAAAATTAACATATGATACGCCATTCTATTCAGAGAGTGTCATTTTCTGTCGAATAAAAAAAATAAATAAAGTAAAAATGTACCTGCCATTTAAAATCAAAAGTTGTAGTCATTTCCGGTGAAACAGAAAGCGACCAAAAACAATTGTAAACGTCAATCAATCCTAATTTATGTATATATACTAACGTACCAATTTTTTTTTTATTTGGAAAAATAAAAAGTTATAGGGGTGAGCCAAGAACGGTAAACTAATAGGATTGCTCATCCTCATAAGACGTACGTTCGCCTCTTCCCGCGCTTCAGCTGACAGTAGTGACGTCATTGTAGTCCTTGTCATGATAGTGTGTATTATTAGTTGCCTATGGTAAACTTATAAAAATAACAACTGAGAAATTTTGAATTAATTATTTTGTCAATTTTAAATGTGGAAAGGGTGTTTTTAAAGTTTTTAGAGCTATAGAGTGTATAAATACGTTCATTTTGTGTTGTGGATTGTGACAAAGTGCTTACTAAGTGCCTACGATATTGTTTATTAATTATTTTAAAGCAAAATATGGAAGTACTCTAAAAAGAATGCCTGCAAAAGGTAAAGCTGGGAACTGCTGTTCTTAAAAATGCATTATCCGAGTATTTAATACGATTTATACAGTTAATTTTGTATACTGCATACATATAAGGTGTTTAAATAAATAAATTAAATAATGAACGTTTTGCATCCGGCAACCAATAATGCACGTGTGTGTATTATTGGTTGCCGGATAAGGATTAATAACCATGACAAGGACTACAATGACGTCACAAAGCGAGTAGTTTTCGCATGCACCTGGCAGACACTTGGCTGAATGAGCAGTCCTATTAGGTTAACTGTTCTTGGTGGTGAGCCACTTTTGAGGCGCATCGAGAAACTATGGTTACGCCCGTTGAATTTGACACATAATGTCAGTTTAATCAAAACAACACATTCAATTTGGTACAAATGGTACAATTTGACACAAATGTCAGCAAAATCCAACGAAAAATAAGCAAAAATTATAAATGAAACTTTAGAAAATAATTTGGGATTTTTTATGCATATTTAGTACCTATTCTCGTAATGGTTAATTTTTATATTGAAATTTTTCTGTAAGCGTCAAATGAATATGTTGATTAGGCAACTTTGTGTTTGCATTAAAGCTACTGAATATACGGGGTGTTTCTTAAAAAAATTAGGGTGTAATTCCTCATATGTTTTAAAAAAATATATACCGATAAATATGCGGTGTAAATGTACTTCCTTGATGAAACTAGAAGGTTTAGGTATAGGAACATGATATATCGTTGAAAAACAATTTTATTTGGGTTTCGATTTGTTAAATAATATTCATAGGCTTGGATTTAAAATAACAATAATTTTAACGATTTTATAACAATCGGAAATAATTATTTTTTCTGACCTCAATGTTTGATATCCAATCAGTTAATTTAGACAGATCGAATGTGTCGACTTTCCTTAACCTATAAACCAAATTTTAGCTTTAAATATGCCGAATTTATCATTTAACTAATGCTTATTCAAGATCAATTTTACGCATGTTTTATTTTTTATCTCGAAAATTATAAGAGATAGGTTAGTTGGTTATGGTTGATAAGAACTGTCTAAAATGACAGCTCGATTGGCTCTGCTTACATTACGGCACAATTTGCCAGTACATTAGGTGTGACCGCAGACCGCAGTCGCTGAATGCTGCGACCACTGGATAGTTTTTTTTAATTTTACAAAACACAAAAAAGTCATTATTCACTCACCGGCAAAAACACCGGCCACTAAAAACTAGTCCCAATTTCAAAGTTGGATTTCTCGCAAACTCTACAGGGCACAACAATAAGACGAAGTTTTTTGCCCGTATTTGCATTGTAGCCTCATCTTTTGTGAGCATTTTGTTTATTTAATCACCACATTATCTCTTTTTGTATTGGAGATATGCTGCTTTAAAACGAACGTCGCGGAAAAATGCTTCGCAGGCAAAACCGCGATTCATCCGGAAAAAGGACTTGAGTCCATTGCTCCATATCCAAATTCACTCGACGATGTCTTAGAAGTAGCTGGTATCCTGTGGCAGGCCTCCTTGCAGACAAGCTGTTTTCTTTTAGTCTTCGTCGGATTGTTCTCTCACTGACTTGAGTTCTACGCACGGCTTGTAGCAGATGTTGATTCTGAAACGCTGTAATTCTCCGATTTCGTAAAGTATTCAGGCCAATAAAGCGGTTGTCAATTGCATTTGTCTTCCGTTTTCTTCTGGAACCCACTCGACTGATGAAATTTCTCGTTTCCATATACCGATTCCAGGCATCCTGGACTGTTGTTCGAGGTATATCCAGGGTATCGCACACATAACGTTGACTTCGGCCATCCCCAATTAAAGCCACAATACGAGCAACATCCGTCACAGATAATGGCATTTTTTAATTTGACAACCCTTGATTATTTTTTTTTTATTTTTGCCTTGATTATTTACACATAAAACTTTCTGCCTGAGAAGCATTTTTCCGAGACGTTCGTTTTAAACCAGCGTATCTCCAATACAAACAGAGATAATGTCGTGATTAAAAAAACAAAATGCTCACAAAAGATGAAGCTACAATGTGATGTGCTTTAGCAATAGCTACTACAGCTGCTGCACCCTACAGGGTGTTACAAAGTTCGGGCAAAAAACTTCGTTTTATTGTTGTGCCCTGTATAGGCTCAAAATAAATTCGGAATAAACATTTCTGACGTAGCATCCGTTAAGAAGGAATTAATTTACAATTTAAAAAAAACTCATCAAAATCTAATGAGTGGTTTGCGAGAAATCCAACTTCGAAATAGGGACTAGTTTTTAGTGGCCGGTTTTTTTGCCGGTGAGTTTATGATCAAATAGAAAGCCTCTCCCACGCTGGCAGCATCCGGCTGCATAGGGCCTGGTTACCCCCGTGACAACGTGAAAAAAGAGTTGTCCTTTAAATATATTTTCTCACGGCACTTCAAAGTAAGCCAACTTTAAAAATTGTTCACAAAAATATGTGACACGAATTTATTTTAAACACTTGCACCAAAAAAATATTAGACTTTTACAAAACGATTACAAGAATATTAACGGAAAAAAGGAAACAAATACCGACCCCGAACAATCAGCCGTCAGACAGTATTCGATGTTGCCACGACTACTGACGAAGCGAAGTCCTGGTATAGGTTAGTATAATAGAAAAATTTTGAAACGTGGAAGTAGTTTCGGAAAGTATAAGAATATCCTGGTGTTCCATTTAAAATAACAAAGATGATACACTTTTAGTATGAAGTCGCAACACTGTAATGCTGAAAATAATTTAGACAGATGGAGCAAGTGCCCTTATGCAAAAATCCTACCACGGGTTCTCCATAGACGTGTAACTTGCCATGCATGACCGTGAATCACCCTATAGTGCCTACACTTGACAAAAAAAGTTATCTCTACTAATATATAAAATCCTTAAGTGACTGACATACTGATTAATCACGATCCTGTTCAAACCACTCAACGTAAGAAGCTCAATTTTGGCATACAGGTTGATTTTAGGGTGTAGAGGTTCGATAAGAACGGATTTTTCGAAATTCAAGTTCCAAGAGAGTGAAACCACCCCTCAAATATTACAATATTTTTTATTTAAAAAACGATCAAGTTTCCGAAAAAACGCTTAAACACGTATATTTTTTTTTTGGTTTTTTACATATTTTAAGATTCTTTAAAAATGTATACAGGGTGTTTCGAAAAATCTGGTCATTGATTAATCACGGTCCTGCTTAAAGCGCTTGACGTAAAAAGCTGATTTTTGGAAAACAAATTGACTTTAGGGTGTAAAGGTTCGATAAGAAGGGATTTTTCGAAACTCGAATTCTAAGGGGGTGAAACTATCCCTCAAATATTAAAATATTTTTTATTTAAAAACCGGTGAGTTTTTCGGAAAAACACGTATATTTTATTTAGTTGTTTTACATATTTTAAAATTTTTTATAAATTTATACAGGGTGTTTCATAAAATATGACCATGGAGTAATCACGATTCTGCTTAAACTGCTTGACGTTTAAAGCTGATTTTTGGCAAACGGATTGACTGTGGGGTGTAGAGGTTCGATAAGGAGGAATTTCTCGAATCTCAAATTCCAAGGGGGTGAAAACGCCCCCTAAATATTACAATATTTGTTATTTAAAAAACGGTTAGTCTTTCGGGAAAACGTTTGGACAAGCATTATTTATTTGTTTTTTTTACATATTTAGAAATTTTTTAAAAAATCATACAGGGTGTTCCAAAAAGATGGGTAATTTCTTAACCACGATTCTGCTTAAACTGCTTGACGTAAAAAACTTATTTTTGGCAAACGGATTTTTCGAAAGTCAAATTCCAAAGAGATGAAACTACCCCTCAAATATTACCAAGTTATATAATAATATCGCCATATTGTTTTTTCTCATGCTGACATAAATGGGAGAAAAATTTATCCAGTTTGTATGTTAATGGAAATTCTTGCTGTGCTTTATCATCACCATTACAAATGATTAATTTGACGCGAACGAAGTCGCTGTTATACATAAAATGCAATCTGACTGCACACTTCCACATCTGTCCACACCACGTATATTAAGGTATCTGAATGTCGTTTTTGGTTTCAGTGTTACCAGCCACAGCTATACAAATATCGAGCGGGGAAGGTGGACAGGGCATCCATACCCTTACGATGACAAATGCCACAGCGGGTGGCGCAATTGTACAGTACTCTCCAGGACAGGAATTCTTTGTGCCTGGTATGTTAATTAAATATTATAAGATAACCGTCACTAAACGAAAATGCTTAATGTATGTTTTATGTGAAAAGCCACTGGGTTCAGAATACACATTCGCAAATTTCTCACTGGCTCTTTACTTAAACACAAACTTGCCTAACCAACATAACGATTACGTCACATTTAACTTATCAAAAAATAAACTCACCGGCAAAAAAACCGGCTACTAAAAACTAGTCCTAATTTCAAAGTTGGATTTTTTTCTTTAAATTGTAAATTAATTCCTTCTTAGCGGATGCTACGTCAGAAATTTTTATTCCGAATTTATTTTGAGCATACAGGGTACAACAATAAAACAAAGTTTTTTGCCCGAACTTTGTAACACGCTGTAGGGTGCAGCAGTTGTAGTAGCTATTGCTAAATCCAATCACATTGTGCCCTCATCTTTGTGAGCATTTTTGTTTTTAATCACGACATTATCTCTGTTTGTATTGGAGATACGCTGCTTTAAAACGAACGTCTCGGAAAAATGCTTCGCAGGCAGAAAGTTTTATGTGTAAGTAATCAAGGCAACGGTTGTCAAATTAAAAAATGCCATTATCTGTGACGAATGTTGCTCGTATTGTGGCTTTAATTGAGGATGGCCGAAGTCAACGTTATGTGTCCGATACCCTGGGTATACCTCGAACAACAGTCCAGGATGCCTGGAATCGGTATACGGAAACGGGAAATTTCACCAGTCGAGTGGGTTCCAGAAGAAAACGGAAGACAAATGCAATTGACGACCGCTTTATTGTCCTGAATACTTTACGAAATCGTAAAATTACAGCGTTTCAGAACCAACATCTGCTACAAGCCGTGCGAAGAACTGAAGTCAGCTTGTCTGCAAGGAGACCTGCCACAGGACCGAGATATAGTCGAGCACGTCTTCAGTTTGCGCGTTTAAGTGTGAATTGGGATATTGAGCAATGGACTAAAGTCCTTTTCACGGATGAATCGCGGTTTTGCCTGCGAAGCATTTTTCCGAGACGTTCGTTTTAAAGCAGCGTATCTCCAATACAAACAGAGATAATGTCGTGATTAAAAAAACAAAATGCTCACAAAAGATGAGGCTACAATGTTATTTAATTTAGCAATAGCTACTACAGCTGCTGCACCCTACAGGGTGTTACAAAGTTCGGACAAAAAACTTCGTCTTATTGTTGTGCCCTGTATATGCTCAAAATAAATTCGGAATAAAAATTGCTGACGTAGCATCCGTTAAGAAGAAATTAATTTACAATTTAAAAAAAAATCTTCAAAATCTAATGAGCGGTTCGCGAGAAATCCAACTTTGATATTGGGTCTAGTTTTTAGGGGCCGGTTTTTTTTGCCGGTGAGTGTATATTGGGGTGGGCATTTCTGGCATTGGGTGCCGATTTTCGTGTGTACGAAGGGTACGGTCAACACGCTTAGTAAAATAAGATGTACTGAATAAAGACAGAAGAGCAAGTATTTCCTAAGCGCATGAATTCTTCGCATTTTTGCTCTCTCCGACTTCCTAGATTGTCATAGCGATTCACTCCTATACATGTAAACGCCGACTAGTGGCGTAGCTAGGTAACCAAGGGCCCTGGGCAAATTAAAAAATGGGGCCCCACTGGTATGTAAACTGATTAGGTTTTATCAAATAAAAATATGAAATATACAAATACTTTAAAAATGCTAAGCTACTTAAGCTCTTTTTTGTGCACTGCAGGGCAGGTAATAAAAATATTAACAACATAAATTACAATTAATACTTGGTGTAGGTTTGGCTAATAAAACGAAATATAGAGAAGATTCAAGGGCTTATTATTATATAAAGGTCGGGCCTACCAACTGACTAAATAACAATTATATTTACAATTTTTTCCTAGCTTTAGTTTTCACAAAAGTATCAATGACTTCGTTTAAATCCAGGCTTGATGCGGTTTTGTTTTCAATTGCTATTAGCGATAAATAATTTCGGAGTCGAGTTTGGCCCATATTATTTCTTAAATAATTTTTTATTATTTTTAATTTGCTAAATGACCTTTCAGCTGCTGCAGAAGTGACAGGAATTGTAAAGAATAATAACATTGCTGTAAATACTTCAGTTAGGTCGCATTCTAGCACTCCATATTTGCTCATTATTTCCTTACATAATTGGTGAACAGTCCATGCTTCAGTTAGTTGAGGTAAAACTAGGTGGTAAAAATTAGTAAATTGAAGTGAAAAACTAGGGCCTATTATATCTGAATATTTTCTTTGGAATTCGTCATACTTTTGTAATAAAGTTGCTTCATCAAGATGTAATAAAAATGTTGGTGTTAGAAAAGCGAATATATGACAGACTGGCACTTATGCCAATAAAACGTGTATCTAATTGAGATATTACTGTGTCTAGTACATTATTGAAAATCTCAATTTTAAATATTTTTTCTCAGTTTGGAAACCAGTGATCAGCAGCTAATTCATCAAATGTTTTTAAATTTATCTTTGCCTTTTTTCTTGCAAATGGGTATCAATACCATATTTTTTTGCAGTTTCACTGGCTTTGCAACCGTTCTCGAAAAAAAATCTTAACTCGAATTCACGATAAAACGCATATCGATGAATAATAAAACGCACATATTACTATCCGTCAAATTGACAACACTGCCAACCTACAGAAAGAATTTAGGGGAATTCCCTAGGCATAACTTTTGAATTTCTCTCAACTGAGTTGTCATGATTAAAGTGGGATTGCAACCTCATATTTATTTTGAAAATTGGAGAAATTTCCAAAAGTTCAGTTCGATCGGGATATTTGGTAAGGATTCGAGGGCCCCCTGAGCTTGAGGGCCCCGGGGCACTGCCCCGCCTAGCCCCTAGGTAGCTACGCCACTGACGCCGACCCAAAGTTTCGCTTGCCAGGATGGTATTTCCTCACGGTACACATAACCAGTTTGTTCTAGAGTAAACTATGTGTGAAGTCACGTGCATTAAGCTTGATTTTCATGCATCCGTTGTCCGACGATACGTTGATACGATATTAATTTTATTGGTAGAATTTAAAGACTTTGATTGGTTAGAAAATAACACAGTTTTTAAATTTATTGCATTTCCATGCCTCCGTTTATCGGATATACGTTGGTGTTATTTTATATTTTTGTTTCCATAACGATTTTGCTATTTTACTTATATTTTTATTAATATTGTCAAAAAA
Source organism: Sitophilus oryzae (assembly GCF_002938485.1). NCBI lineage: Eukaryota > Metazoa > Arthropoda > Insecta > Coleoptera > Curculionidae > Sitophilus > Sitophilus oryzae. Next base: position 1,182,339 of record NW_022147505.1, read on the forward strand.
GTGTCAAAATGTCCGTTATCGTATGAACGGGTCCGTTGACGGGCTGAAGTACAATATTTACGGATGAAAAGTGGCGCGAAAACGCTATGACCAATCAGAGCACCGTCGGACCATCGTATCAACGTATAACGGATGCATGAAAATCAAGCTTTACACTGCATATGAACTGCAACCAATTTGGCATTGTGAATTTACGCATACATATATTCAGCATAGTATTATCGCCATAGACAAGGGTATTATCAATGTTTGCAGAATTAAAGTATTCTGTAAACTTTTGTACTATGGTGATATAGTTTTCAATGTAATAGATAAGTTTAACCCTTAACGAAGTTTTTTTGTACCAACTCCTAGTTTATGACGAATCGTTTTTGGACGTTCTTGGATAAAATAAAAATTAGATTTTTATTCTCGAGACATTAAATTTTGGGATTGGCGTGCACACACGACTGATTAAGAAATCGCCACTGGTAGGCTGGTATGGTATTTCCAAATCCAAAGACAATTGAAAATACTGGGACTCTTAATTCGTTTGTGTAGACGATGCCGACAGAGTATTCAGGTAATTCTGACAGAGTATTCAGTATTCCAATTGAATTCGGAAAAACTATACGTAGCATACTAATTTTATGTGTATCGTGCATCTCATATCCGTATATCGTATTTTAACAGATCAGTCGATACAATTCTCTGTTAATAAAATTATTGAAAACAACGTAAATTTTTTGCCGCATATCTTTACTAATCAAACACTCATTTAGTTGTAGCCCAAGGAGGCAACCTCAGTTCGGGCGGCAACGAAGACCAAGCGAGGAAGCGCGAAATGCGACTGCTCAAGAACAGAGAGGCGGCCAGGGAGTGCCGGCGAAAGAAGAAAGAGTACATCAAGTGTCTGGAGAACAGGGTGGCGGTGTTGGAGAACCAAAACAAGGCGCTCATCGACGAATTGAAAACGTTGAAAGAGCTGTACTGTCAGCAGAAAACGGAATGAGGGTGTCGATTCTTCGTTCATTTTTTTAAATCGGTGACGGACGTCTTAAACGTCGGCGGGATGTTTACCAGGTTGTATGGATTAACAGTAATGTAGATCTAAAAAAAAACGAAAGATATCGGTGCAATTTTTTATCGAAGATAGATAGGCGAGATCTTGACGTCTTCAATTTTTATAGAAAATTATGACACATTAAATTGAGCCCAAGCATGGAACAGAACATCTAAAAACCCTTTAAACTGTTTAAAATTATTATAAAAAAAAATGTTGATTCGTGTATTTTTACTAAAACTTTATCCTTGGAGACGATTGAATGTTCTGTTGCGTATTTGGGCATATCTTTAGTCACGTAAGGAGATTGGATACTAATGGTTTCATTGACTTCTCAGTTGTTGAAACTTTAAAACTTTTTATAAAACTTGTCTTGAGAAACTAACTTTTGGATTTTATAAATACGAAGAAAAATGTTGAACCTACAAAGAAAGTAGGATTTTTTTGGCTTTGTATTCAATGTAATCAGAAAGTTTTATGATCAAGCGTGCTTTTTAGGATGACAGATAAAAATCTTATGTGAGATTTTATTAAAAACGCCTTGAACATATAACTTTTTGATTGCACGGTATTTAGTACTATACATAGTACTGATAGATTTAATTTCACTTAAGTGATCTAAATCAGTCTATTTTGCATTCAGATGGGTTATAGGTGCTTTCAGAGTAGCAATTCTTAAAATTTTAAGAATAAATGCAAAAAAATATGAACTTTCATAGAAAAAAAAATTAAATAGTTTGATAAACTTGGAATTAATTCGTTTTTTGATATGTTTTCGATGAAGTTCCAACTGAAATATGCTTTACCGCCAATTAATGACAGTTGACGGTACTTCTTGGTTTAAAAACGAAACATTTTTTCCATTTGAAAATGTACTGTTATTTGTTTTATTTGATAAACTAACAGTTAATTTATTTATTTTTCCATAGCAACTGTTAAAATTGCCTTATATCTATCAAAAATAGTAGATAAAATAGTACTTTAACCGCAAGGGTAGGTTAAATGATACTTTAACAGTGAGGATAAGTTAAAAACTTTATTTCTTCTCGCACGTTTTTTAATTGCTGCCATTTCTGAAAAATTTTGAATTCCTTTTCATAAGTTATTCGGGATTTAAATGGAAGTAGTTTGGATATGGCGATTGTCGCCTCAGCCTGAATATCTGTTGGGAATTTACTTATTTCGTTTTGAGCCATTTCTGGCTCCAATTCAATCAGAAATCGACACGAAAGAGAATTAAAAAATATTGACTCAAAACTGACAACAAAAGAGACAGCTTTATTTATTTGTCAAATTACATAGAAACGAACGCCAACACAGCACAATATTTTTTCTACTCGTAATAAATTCTTTGAAATAATAATTTCTGGATATTTTTTAAAACGTAACTGCGAAAAAAAATATTGTTTTATACATGACGATAAAATTGCATTATCGTCTTCCGAAATTAATTGTATTAATCTTTTCGGTCAACGATAAAATACCATTTTATCGTCTTGTATAAAAAATAACTATTTCTGAAGTGTTAAAGTAAACAGTAATATTGTGTTGAAAAGGAATATAATACTATAGTTTGTTCAACAGGAAGATCCCTGACAGTGACACGCACTTGTGTGTCTGTCAATTTAATTCCCAGGCAAATTGTCATTTTTTTGTCTGTCGAAATCTTTCTTGGCTCGTCAGACAAACTTTAATGAAAACTAGTGCAGAATAAAAAAAATAATTTAACATTAAACTAATTATTAAATAATTATTTAATTAAAAAAAAATGAATTTGATGTACAGGGTGGTCGAAATTGGTCTGTTTTAACAGAGAAGACCTATTTCCTGACTAGATAGAGCGAAACCGACATAGATGTCATGGGCTCGATTTCTGAGAAACGTTTAATGGCCTAAACCGCCTGTTCATATTTTCACTGCCAACCGAGAACCGACGGAGTCTTTTTGAATTTTTTACCATTTGGAAAATTGCCCATAACTTTTGTATTTCCCGGAATAATAAAATTCTGTAAAAACGTTCTTAAGGCACTTTTTTAAGCACAATCCAGTGGCGTAGTCAGTTTTTTTCTGTACTTGCTTTTTTAGTCAGAAATAATAAAAAATATAATTTTTTAAAGGGAAATCATAGTTGACTATGAACTTAAAAAAATGCTGGCGTTTAACCCTTTCCAACGATATAAAGTTATGTGTATTTATTTCTAAAAATGAGAGAATATTACGTTTTTTATCTTTGTATCCAAGCGGGCCTTGATTTTGTGTTGACCTATAGTTGCCTAATTATTTTTTATCGCAATTTAATATTCTATATCATTATTTATCTGCATAATTAAAGACTTTTGAAAAGGTAAATCAACATCCTATATTAGTATTACTATTTACAATTAAAAAGCCAGGGTTACAACTGCACTATTAAATGGAGAATTTATAGAGAATTGGATTGGAACAAGGGATCCCATATCTTGGCCTGCTAGGTCCTGTGAAGTAACTCCTTTTGAATTTTTTAATGGGGGAAATTAAAATACCTTATACAGGGTTGTTCACCACATACGACTCGGAGTATTGTAGCTAAATGATTAGATTTTTACAAATTGTAAGTTTTGGGTTCACAATTTGTAAAAAATTAATCGTTTAGCTACAATACTCCGTGTCGTATGTAGTGAACAACCCTGTATATAAGGGAAGAACCATTGGGACGAGAGAAGAAGTACAGAAGGCTACTAGGCAAGCTTTTGGACTTATTACACCAGTTCGCATAATAAATTGTTGTAACTCTGTGCGTAAAAGATGTTTATTGTGTATTCAACAAGGGGGTGCTCAGTTTGAACATCTTTGATGATTTTTTTTAGAAAACTATATTCGTCACTCAAAAAATACTTTTTTTAGTTCTATTTTTTGTTTATTACATCGATTTCAATTGTAATTACTAATACTAATATAGAATGTTAATTTACCTTTTCAAAAATCCTTAATTATGCAGATAAATAATAATATAGAATACTGAATTGTGATAAAAAATAATTAGGCAAATAGGTCAACACAAAATCAAGGCCCGCTTCGATATAAAGATCAAAAACCTAGTATTTCTCTCATTCTTAGAAATAGATGTCCATAACTTTAGATCATTGGAAAGGGTAAAACGCCAGCATTTTTTAAGTTCATAGCCAACTATGATTACCATTTAAAATTTATATTTTTTATTATTTCTGACAAAAAGAGCAAGCATAGAAAAAAAACTGACTACGCCACTGGATGGACCCTAAAAAAGTGCCTTAATAACGTTTTTACAGAATTTTATTATTCCGCAACATAAAAAAGTTATGGGCAATTTTCCAAATGGTAAAAAAATCAAAAAGACCCCGTATCTCGGTTGGCAGTGAAAATATCAATAGGCGGTTTACGCCATTAAACGTTTCTCAGAAATCGAGCTCATGACATCTATGTCGGTTTTGCTCTATCTAGTCAGGAAATAGGTTTTCCCTGTTAAAACAGACCAATTTCGACCACCCTGTATAGATGTCAACCTAACCTAACACTTCTCAATTCATACTTTTTGTATTAAGCTCCAAAAGCACTTTCCAACGCAGTCAAATTTATATTAGTTTTGTCATTTGATTCCTACTACACAATATCTTGGCGTTATTTCATTTTTAATTGACTTTTTTCCGAAACACTTTAGTTTTAGTTGGTGTTTATTACCGAAATCCTATTTTTATTTTTTTATTTTTAAATAATGAAAAACAATTTTTTGTATATAGTGTGGTTTAATTTCTAGACTTACTTTTTACTATTAAAAAAATATTCCTTTTTATATTAATGAGTAACGCCAATTAACAGAGTAATACTTATATCTGAATGTTTAAAAGACTGCATCTTGTTTAAAAAATTAACTATAAAAATATTTTATCGCCTTGATTGTTTTTTTCTTAATTTAGTATACCAAATAAAAGGCTTGTGACAATGTAAATAGTTTTAAATTTTGTTAAGGAAGATCTGCCTAGTTCGTAAACTAGACGGTTTTGATTAAAGCAGTTTTTGTATTTGATAACGAAAATTTTACTTTTGGAAAAAAACTGGGCAAGATTTTTGTTAGTCAGGACCTGTTAATGAGTGCCTTGTTTTTAGATACGAGTATAAATTGACTTCCTAGCGCTACATAAATTTTAAGTCTTTTGTTAAAATTGGTTTTCTTGTGCCATATACAAGGTGTACCAAAAACTTAGCAGCGAAGGGATATTTAGTTGTTGAGGTTTTAAAAATGGTTATGCTGATTTTTTTCAGCATAATAGTAAAAAATACGACACCTGCAAAGCCGGCAAATATCACAAAATCAAAAGGAAAAGTTGTTCAGAATTTGATTTTATCATTGTTACAGAACACTAAAAAAATACTGTATTAGAAATTATTCTTGTTGGTGGTTGTTCGCTTTCTTTTGTTCGTGTTTTCCCTGTATACAGGGTGTCATTGAAATGGTATAAAAAAATCGGGGGGTGATAGTACTCCTAAAAATAGTAAAAAAAGTTCTTATAAGTATAGGATGGAAAATGCATATTAAGGGAGTTATAGTCTGTCCAACGAGAAGATCCTTGACAGTGATAGATGTGTCTGTCATTTTAATTTCAAAGTAGTTTATTTTATTTTACAAAGAAATAAGTTGGTACAACTGGAACGCATAGCCGGAAATATTTAAAATTTGATTGACAAGATGACATGTGATTACTTCAAAATATAACTGTAATAACTATAAAAAAAACTGTATAAAACTGAAAAAATGTTATCGAGTTATTTTATTTAATAAAAACGGTATGTGTTAATACAAAACAAACAAGAACAAGACACTACATACCAAAAAAATATAAAAAAGAACTATTATTTACTTTCAAGCTTTATGAAACTACCCGTATTTATGATTATATTTATCAATATAACTTATGTACAAATACAAATTTGTAATATTCCACAGGAATAAATAAAACAACATAGGTAAATAAAACAAACTATTTTATTAATAATAACACCTACCAAATTTTATACCTTAAAGGTTGATTAATTAACTTTAATCTTAATTTTTTAAACCAGTACCTTTTGACATTATTTTTCTGCAGTACTAAAATCCATTATTTACCTATCGTGTGATGTCGATATTTTACAGCTACTCCAGTTTTTAGTATGTGTTTAGTTTGATCCTTCTACCATATACGAGATGGGCACTTATCTACGACGAAATGGTATACAAACTTTATCGATGGCAACTTCATTGGTGTATAAGACTTTCTGCCTGGGCAGCGAATATTAACCATAAACTGTGCTCTGGGTCTACAGTTAATTTTCACTCGATTTTTCCTCCACTTGACTTCAAAAGACACAAAACACACGTAATAACACGAATCAAAATGCATCATCTTCCAAAACGCAGGGTATTTAACAAAAGTTGACACAAAATTATAACCTATAATTTGGCAAGACTTTGACAAGCGTCAAAAATGACAAAAATCTAAAGGCGAGTTCATACGCATCGGCGTCCGTTTGTCGTTCATCGTTCCGTCAAACCAATAAAATTGAAATACGATCAGTCTTTTTTTTAATAAACCAATAAAACTGGTTAAAAACAACAAGACACGACGCATGACGGATTTATATTTAAACCCATCCATAGATAACTTAAAAATTATTAGAAACTTTTTTTAGTAAAATAAATAGATTGGTATGGGACGTCATCTGCTTTTCTTCTGCCATCGTCTGTCGAAATCTTACCTGAGAAAAAAAACAGAGTATAGCCATATATTACCTTAATATGCCCTATACTTATAGGAACTTTTTTTACTATTTTTAGGAGTACTATCACCCCCCGATTTTTAATACCATTTCAATGACAACCTGTATTAATGAAACTTGGCATGTCGAAATAAAATCAAATTCTGTCACCTAACCCCATTTTTCGCATGTTTAAAAAGGGATTTTGTAATTTGCCGCCATATCAGAAGTCGCATGATGTGTCATATTGATGTTAATTTTTATTGAAAATGCTGAGGAAATTCAACTTTATTCTCCATTTTACCGACGGATTATAATTAAACAGAATATGAGTTAAGTTATACCTGTCTCAGTACCAATATTGATTAACATTCAACCGAGGCTAAAATAATTAACGCAATCATAAGGAATTTTCTTATGTAACTTTTTGAGACACCCTGTATCAGAAATTTATGTAGCGTTTCGAGAAAACTTCAAGCAGAAAACTGTTGGTCTATAGATAGGCTTAAAGAAATGTAAATATTGTATTTTAATGTATAGTTATGTATTTTTACATATCAAAAGAAAGTATATACATATATAATGAAAACTAACTACTTGTGCACAGCCAAAATTGATTAAAAAAATTCTTCAATATTGGTTTTTGCGTTCTTTATGATCTTTCTGGGTGTTTTTTCAAGTTTTGTCATTAATCTTTGAATTTAATAGATGTACTAAATGTCAAAAAAAAAGGTCGTAAAGGGCAGACTCGGTTTTTTCGCCATATTTTGTATATTAATGCTATTTTTGGTAGTGATTTGTAGTTAGCGAATTTGTAAATAAGATTTATAATTTAATAGATGTTACAAGTATTAGTTGAATTATTAAAATAAATTGAATATTTTAATATGTTCTTTTTTGTTTTTATTTTTGTATACCGTTGATTGGGTTTTTCAAATAAAACAATACCTGAGATCCATATTTTTATTTACGATACACCATTTATAATTAGCTTCTAGCGCTGACTAAACCGTTAAAGTGCTATAAATATAAAAATTAAGTACACTTTCTATATTAACAATTTTTTAACATTATACAGGGTGCTTCAAGAAACATGTGCCATCTGTCGTTGACAGATTCCTCGCGTAAAAATAAGATTAATTTTTATGGTGCGTTTAGATTGAGCACGCACGCTAGGGAATGCAATCATGCGGGATCCCTCTGAGATTCCGCGGGATTTACCGTGCGGGATCCGCGGGATCGACCCATTACTACTGGGTAACCGAATCGATCTCGATCAGGGTAAAACGGTTTGTTCCGGGGGATTCCCCTAAGGGGGCCCGGGGGATTCCCCTTACGGCTTGGCCATTAAAAATAAGTGAAACAATCAGGTTACTTGTTAGATTTCTTTCTGGCGTATGTGCGTAAGTGAAGAAAAGCGTTTAACTAGTACTTGTGGACAATTTCGTCAAATAAACTGCCGGACATATGTAATTATCGGGATAAGTAAAATTTTAGGGTAAATTTAAAGTTGAAAGTTGAGGAAAGGATCTTTTGAACTAAAAAAGATTTTGGAATGCGGTTTGGACCAGGTTTTAGATGCATCTATTGTGATTAAGATAGGGGGGAGAAAATTTCTATTGCAGTAGGTGTAAAACAGGGCTATATACTTTCGCCGCTACTCTTTAACATCGTTCTGGATATAGCACTAAATAGAGCATTTAAAGAACCGCTAGGGATACAATGGGGACTCTTAAGCAGGCTAGAAGACCTGGATTACGCAGACGATCTATGCATCTTTTCACATTCACATTCGGATATGTCTCAAAAACTTCTTAGACTCCAAGAGGAAGCTAATAATGTCGGTCTTCAAATTAACGTGGCGAAAACCAAAGAAATGAGGTCAAATACTCCCAACAACCAAGATCCATTACAACAACCTCTCCAACCTAGCCATCGAAAGAGTTGATGAATTTCAGTACCTGGGAAGTATGATTCACAGCGATGGGGGCACAGAGAAAGATATAGAGGAAAGGATTTTGAAAGCACAAAGAGCTTTTGGCATGCTTACACCTGTGTGGAACTCCTCTATATATAGCAAAAAAACTAAAGCCCAGCTCTTCAATAGCAATGTCAAATCTATTTTGCTTTATGGTTTTCGAAAATATATTTAGCGAATTCTCGTATACAGGGTGTTTTATAAGAGTGTGAAAATTTGGTCAAGAATCTTTTACGGCAAATTTACAATTTTTAAAAAATCGAAATTTTTACCGAGTACGACTAATCTGTATTGAAATTAGAAAAAACAATTTGATAGGTTTTTTAATTTTTTTTGTTTTAAGGAAAATACGACGTTTTTTCAAAAATATGCATTTTTAGTCATACGTATGGTCCTAAATGGTACAAAAAGCTTTGTACATTCTGCATATGCTAAAAATTATTGATATAGAGTGTATCTAAAAGAAGGTAACTAATACAAGTTAAAAGAAACTTCAACGTCAGAATAATATTTGTATTTATAAAATAAGTAGATAAATTATAATAAAATTTAAGTTTATTTAATATTAAATATATTTTTGAACAGCCTGTATACATCAGTCCAAATTTCTGTACAGCTAGTTTAAGATACACGCTATATCAATATATTGTGAGCCTATGCAAAATGTACAATGCCTTTTGTACCATTTAGGACCAAATGTATGACTATTGTTTACAGTCCCGCATTTTTGCGGATCCGCGGGATTGGCTGCTTTAATCCCGCGGGTGTGCGGGATTGCATTCCCTAACGCACGCACTGATCCTTCGCGAATGCTCAAGTGTAAACGGCTATGCGCGCACGCTTACTCTGAATCTGTCTGTGCGCGAGCAGCCGCGAACGTGAGCCGTCTGGTGTCGGTTTTTGGTCCGTGCTCAAAGGGATTTTATGTGTGCGCGAACGCTCAGTTTGCACCGGCAATTTGTTTTGTCTGCGTTCGTGCGTGCGTGTGATTTTTTTTCATTCTCTTTATTAAAATTATGGAGTGGATCAATGAATCTTCTTTATTATTAATTGAAGAATATGGAAAGTTGCCGATATTATGGGATTAAACATTCTGTATATTATTAAAAAACAAAAAAAATGATGCACGGCGCATGGCAAGACCTTGTAAATAAAATTAATATTGAACATGTCGATATTAATGAAATTGCTATTCTAAAATTTGTATCTTTTGTTCGTAATTTTGATGTTATTAAATTTTGTAGATATTCAAAGTCGGGCCTGGTCATTCTTGTAAAGTTTTGAACTGATCATAGCCCTCCTCAGACACTAAATGGTTGCAGTAAATTATATCGATTTCTAAAAATTTGGGTTTGCCATCAGCGACGATGTTTTGGATTTTTCTTTTTAATAATTAAGCTTTGCATAACAATGACTGCAGCCTCGACTATTTGTTGGTCGTCCATTATTTTCGCCAACACAACTCTGCTGTGCACGCACAAGTGGATCACTTCATTCGTCGAAAAATAAGTTTTTAATTTGAGCGGGAGCCGAGAGCGCGAACGAATGCCGCGCGCACGCTCAGCTCGTGCGTGCTCAAGTCTAAACGCACCTTTTACCAACATAGATCCGATTCTGCTTTTTTTCGTAGCTATAGGTGGTTATAGTCTTAATTTTTTTTCGATTTATTATAATTTTCTTCTAAGTGCTTTAAGTGTAAAAATTACTATAAGTACCTACTACAGATTTTAATACTAAAAAGTGTCGACAGATTCACCAGGGACATGCATATGAATTTTCACTGGAATATTTTTCTAAAAAAATATGTGCGCCACTGACTTTTCTCTTAGTAAAATTGTATAAGGCCATTTAATTCCCATTAAAAATTGTCTCTTCATATTTTGTCGATTTCGGACTCCTTGATATAACCGCAATTTTATTAATCACAATAAAAAAAATAATAAATTATTTATTTAACCTAATTTATTATTAAATTTTATTAAAATTTGTAACATTGATGATGTAAACAATAATAATAATAATAATCTACCTACAGGCAACATTAAAAATAAATAAATGGTATTTAAGATAATTAGAAAACCTATTATTTAAAAGTTTTAACATCCTGTAACGTTAAAACTATATGCATTTCCGCGTCCATGTTTATAGGAACATTCTTTTTTTATGAGGAATGAATGAGTTCTTTTTTAACCCTGGTCAGTTAATAACATTAAAAATCTTAAAGGTTGCTATTTGACTTGGATTAAGCAAATTAATAAAATTGCGTTTATTTCAGAAACAAAGCAGAGTTGGACCAATGTTGAAATCAGAAATAAATCTTATTTTTACGTGAGGAATCTGCTCACGAGAGATGGCCAAAATTGATTAAAAAATGTTTCATGTTTCTTGAATCACTCTGTATTTCAGTGATTAGAAATCAGAAGATGAACAAGTATTGCATTTAAATATTACACAAAAATAACAGGAATACAATACTATTTTTAATAGCGCTAAAGAAAAGATATACCGGGTGCGTCTCAAAAATGGCTCACCCCTATAACTCTTATATTTTTCAGATAAAAAAAAAACGATGTTTGGTATTTTAGTATATGACATAGATTAGGATTGATTGACGTATTCATTTGTTTTTGATTACACACTGTTTCACCAGAAATGACTACAACTTTTGATTTTTAAATGGCATCCTCCGTATATTTTCACTTTATTCGATAGAACAAAACACTCAACTAGTAGAATGACATAATATATATGTCAACTTTTGAGATTTTCGCTTTAAAAAAATTGAATTTTAAATTTCAATCTAGAGTGCCATCGCTGTGTTAAAACACTAATTTTTAATCAAGGACCCTTGATTAAAAATAGATTTGATCGTCTAATGTTTTTCGTGTCTTGTTCTAGCCGGATAAAAGATGCCCCAAATTATATTTTTAATCATATATTTCAATTTTTTGCCGACCGTACCAATAGGTATGGTGTTCTATTAAGATCATAAAGAGTGAAATTAAAAAAGTTTTTTTTAATTTCACTCAAAATGAGTTATTTGGGTCATAAATGACCTAAATACAAAATATTTTCATAGTGTCTGTAACACGATAAAACTCAAAAACCGCTAAACCGATTTTAACCAAATTTGGCACAAAAATACGGTGGCACCCGAGAATGGCCATTAGTTTTTGGTGGGGGTGGGGGGTTGGTAAGGGGGTATGGGAGGGGGTTAAAAATTTAAGAAAATCCAAAATTACAGTAGTTAGCGAAACGCGGTTTTCAATTTAAGATTAGGAATAATATTTGCAACAAAATTTGTAATAACATCAAAATCAGTCAAAGTCGCAGTTTTTGAGATAAAAAAAATTGAAAAAAATTACTTTGAAACTAAAAGAACTGCCTACCAACTTTTTATTAACATATTTTAGTAGGGGCGGCTATACGTGCCTCCCGGCGCCAATTTTTTCAAATGGAACAAGGGTGGCTCATTAGCATATCGTCGGTGAAATGTGATAAACTGCTAACTAAATTATTCCTCATTTTAGAGGAGAGAAAAGAAACGGTACAAAAAATATGTACACATGTAGCAAGTATATATTCTTGGTTAATGTGATAAAGAGATAACAATAATATTTGTTTGGAAACAATAAAATTCAATATTTCGTTACAAATTTTACGTAAAAATGATGTGTTAAACGTATTATTTACTTAAAATCAAAAATGGAGTCAAATCAATCACATTTCACTGACGGTATTTGGAAAAAGTATTTTTTTACGAATAATTTGGTTCCACACACTTGCTATTTTGAGTCAAATTGTCGTTATGAACCGATTGTTACAATTTCAAATAAACCATATCCGAAAATGTCAAAAGTTGACATATATGTCATTCTATTCGGAGTGTCATTTTCTATCGAATAAAATAAACAAATTTCGAGAGTGTCATTTAAGAATTAAAAGTTGTAGTCATTTCTGATGAGACAGGAAGTGACCAAAAACAATTGAATACGTTAATCAATCCTAATTTATGTCATATACTAACATACCAAGTCTCGTTTTTTTTATCTGAAAAAATAACAAAGTTATAGGGGTGAACCACATTTGAGACACACCTGGTATAGTAAAATTAATTTTAAATTAGTATTTGGAAACTGTTTTATACTAAACCCTTGTTTATATATTCTTGTATACAAGATAAACATATTAATCGTATTAAAGAAAATACCCTACATATTTTCTTTAATACGATTAATATGTTTATCTTGTGATATATAGATATAAGAGGGATATTTTAAAAATCTAATTTATTTATAAATGTAACAATAATTGTGTACTCCGTATTTATTGATGTTGAATGGCACTCGTTTATAATTGTGATTTATAATATTTTTATATTAATATATAATTTTTATAAAATTGAAGTATTTCTTACAATAACTAAGCTAATACACAATGAACACCTTTATAATTATTCAAGTAGTCAACATATTATATTATGTTATGTTTCTTTAATACATCTTGGTGAGTTTATAAAAAACATTTTATTTTTTTTTTAATTTCTAAATGTTTATTGAAATATTTCACATTTCACATGTTCTATCTCTTTTCTTTCTAAAGTGTATATTAATGACTAAACAATAGAGATTGCAAGCATATATTGAAATTATAATGAACGAAATGTTATTAATTATAAAGGATTTTGCAATACAATAAAAAGCACTTTAAGGATCACAATATACTTTTAATACTGTATTTGTATATATTTGACAATTGTTAATGTTTGTTGTCTCAGCCTTATAAGCATATACTGATACTTTTATAGTCTGTTATAATTTTGCTAATAGCTTTTCATCAACACTTGATGAAAAACTAAACTGCCCGTCAAATGAAATATCACAGCGATTTTTTTACTCATTTTCAACGAGTTGTAACTTGTAAAAAAAAATGGACCGATTTTGTTGATTTTTTTAGCATATTAAAGACTGATTTTTCTAAATTTTGTATGAGATTTAGTTTTCTATGATATACAGGGTGTGAAAAAAAGGAATGCAATTTTTGTGTTGCTGCCATTTTGCAAAAAAAAGGTTAACTAGAATTATAAGTTCTGGGTATAGCTAAGAGTAATCTAAACTCTACTAATCTCGGGACGTATTTGGAATTTTTACGATAACTCATCTGGAATAAAAGATAATCAATTTTTACTCTAACTTGTATTTTTTCTAACTTTCTTAAGAGATATGATAACAAAATTGAAATTAACTTTAAAATTGTAGGATATTCGTTACTTTTACAATGTGAAATTAAAAAAAAACGATTTAACTAACGCAGTTTAATACAAGATCTCTTAAAAATACGACCAACGAAAAAGTAAAATTATTTTTTAACCTTATGGGCTGTTAAGTTCAGAATATTAAAAAAAAATAATTTTACTTTTTCGCTGGTCGTATTTTTAAGAGATCTTGTATTAAACTGCGTTAGTTAAATCATTTTTTTTTTAATTTCACATTGTAAAAGTAACGAATATCCTACAATTTTAAAGTTAATTTCAGTTTTGTTAGCATATCTCTTAAGAAAGGTAGAAAAAATAGAAGTTAGAGTAAAAATTGATTATCTTTTATTCCAGATGAGTTATCGTAAAAATTCCAAATACGTTCCGAGATAGCTATAGCCTAGCCATACCCATAGCGAGCCTTAGCTATACCCAGAACTTATAATTCTAGTTAATTTTTTTTTGGCAAAATGGCAGCAACACAAAAATTACATTCCTTTTTTTCACACCCTGTATATTATAGAAAACTAAATCTCATACAAAATTTAGAAAAATCAGATCAATCTACGAAATACGATCTTTAATATGCTAAAAAATCAACAAAATCGGTCCATTTTTTTCAAAGTTAGAACTCGTTGAAAATGAGTAAGAAAATCGCTGTGGTATTTAATTTGACGGGCAATTTATATGTATTTTTTTGTGCAATTATATTTAAAATTCACACAAAACAATATATCTGTGATGATCAACTTGAACATGTGACGTTCAAGTTATTTTACGAATTGCATTGTGCATACACATATAGTTCAAAGCACAATTTATTCAGATATACTTTTACACAAAAAAAGCTGTATCAGAAAATTCAACCAAATCAAAATTGGGGATTACCAGAGTTTTTCAAACTGATGATAATCTACTGATAAAATTTATAGGGTAAAACCTGGAAACTTAGCATTTTCTGGTTCTTGCAGATCCAAAAGCAGGTACATAGGTCCCGAAATTCCTTCAAATAAGGACATGGGCCGATCTGGGGTACACTGTTCCCGATTTTTAGTATGATCTAAACAATATTCTGCAAACTTAATTGCACGGTAGAGATGCTTCTCATCCTAAAAAATATTAAATAAGGATCACAAATTTAACGATGATATTCAGTACCTTCGTTGTTTGGAATAGTTCAATAAAACAATAAGCATTGCCAGCAACCCCATGACACAAACTATAGCCTTTCTTGAGCAAACCTCTCCACCATATTATATCAGCACATTTCAGAGCCGAATATAAATAATGCTGCTCTCCAAAAACCTATAAGTTATATCAATTGCTAGTTAATTCACATTTCCACATTTAAATTCTAGATATATTTACCCTATAAGCTGCACAATACATGTAAAGAAATCCTGGAGCACCATGACACCACTGCACATATTTATCAGCTTTTCCAGGTCCTAAAGACGAAGGAAAGTTTCCAGTTGGAAATCTATAAGTCAATCAAATTTATATTTAATCAAGTATACATATAATAGAGATGGTACACTTTTATTACCTTAATGTTGTTAAAAACTGAATAGTTGGTTTTATTAAATTATTTAATTCGTCCTCTAAAAGATAGTCTCTTGCCTGTAACAACAGATATATTATTCCTGATATACCGTGAGCTGCTCCCAAATATTTTGTGTTGTGCCATTCAAACATCAAAGGGCAGTCTTTTTCAATTTTTAAATGTTTTGCTAGTGTTTCGCCACATGTGAAAATAGCACTGATCACCTAAATAAATACTCTGTAATAACATATTTAACACATAATACTCAACATACACTTCTTATAACACTTTCATTAAAAGGTGATGGTGAAACATGTTTATTGACATATAATAAGGCATATAAATAGCCAGCTCTCCCATATAGGTATTCATTAGCTAGATCAGAACTAGTATTCTTTACAACTTTTGAGAAAGCTGCTAATCTAAAACATTAAATAACTCTATCCTTTAGTTGATAATAGCTTAAAAAAACTTACCTCTTAATACAGAAGTCAAATATTTTATTATCTTCTAATTTATGTGATATTACAGCAGCAAGTGCTAATGGTCCTGCATCACCACATAAGAAAGACACACTACGGTTCTTTAAATGATCCAGTTGCAAATAGTTTTTTCTAATGTTCTAAAATAAAAATATTATTTCAATGATATCGAAAATGAACTATAGTTTCATTTACCCTTAAATTTTTTTTATCATTTGGTGCCTTTCGTAATAACAACATACCCACACCAGCAGTGCCAGTATATACTGAATAATCAGTTGAATTCCAATCTTCTAGCTCTTTTAATGTTGATTCCCATTTAAAATTCAATCTGGACTTAATGAGGCTGCCGGTACTTACTGTTTTGTTTTCAATATGAGGTTTTGCATTCTGTTCAGTGTAATCATCGTAGACGTTTTTAAAATGGTAATTATGTGTCTTTGGAGAATTAGGGCTATCCATATCCACGTATCAAAATGTAAAGCACTGCTTCTAGGCACGAATTAGTAAATTCAGTAAAAATTACTTAGGATTTTCGCTGTTATATTTTAGTTAGTTGATTTTTTTCCACAATTTCTTGTTTACATTGGTTTAAAAGTCTGTTTTTGACAATGTTGACCTTCAAAAAGTCCTTGCCGGTATCATATCATATATCACATCGAGCATGTATGGCATGTATGTATAATATGATAAGGTCCTTGCTTTATTAATGATGTATGGAAAAAATTATTAAATTCGGATAAATAGGATAATTTTTTGTTCATTTTGTTTTATTCTTTTGAATTAGCGGTTAATTTTTTATCAAAATCGGTCTTTTTTGTCTTTCTATTTTATTTATTTAATTTATTAACGATTTGTGATATCTGAGTCATATATATTTTAATGCATATGATGGATAAAAAAAAACATATATGATCATTATACGACTTAACAAATATCATATCTTCGGAGATTTAAAACCTGACACCTGACTGATATCAGCTGATTAATTCTATGTTTGACAGTTGTGTTGTCAAAAATTTTTGTAATTTGTGGTTAACTTGCCATTGTTTGGAAAATTGATAAATGATTTCTTTTTTAACGAAAACATTGTTTAAAACATTTAAATTTGTCAGTTATGGATGAATCAGAGGGTCCCATTTTGTATGTTTTAGTTATTGGTTTTCATCACAAAAAAGGATGCCAAGTAAGCACTAATGTCATTGATTGTAAATTATATTATGTTACTAATAATTGATAATTCATTATCAATTATTATTTTTCTCTCTACGATAATGAACTTGTAATTTTTTTAATTATAATTTTAGGTAGAATTTTCTTTTCCGCCATTAGTTCCTGGATCTCCTAATGAATGTCCACCCGGTTGGAAGTATTTACCAACATTAGCTTTACCTGACGGTTCTCACAATTTTGATGAAGATACAGTATTTTTTCATTTGCCCAGTTTAAAAAATCCAAAGCAGACAGTTTATGGTATTTCGTGCTTTCGACAAATACCAGTTGAAGTAAATTTTAAATTTATTTTCAAGTCATGTTTTCCTATATGTGTATTCAATTTTTTTAGAAGCTTAAAAATGTTACCTCTGATGTTACTAGAGGCACAGTGCAAAAGTCAGTTTGTGTGTTAAGTCAGATTCCTCTTTATGGACAAATTCAAGTTAAAATGGCACTTATAACCCATGCATATTTCGATGAAGGAGACTTTAGTAAAGTGTCTATTTTAGAAGATACATTCCATCATCTAAACTCTGTCTTAAAACAAAATGATATTGGCCAGCAACTTTTTGTAGGTAGGTATTATACTTTAGAATTATTAATAATTGTATATTTAATATTTTGTAACTTTGTAGGATTATCAGCTAGAGATTTTATTTTGCAGTGGAAACATAAAGCAGTACTTTTATTTAAATTGCTGTTATTAGAAAAAAGGGTAATATTTTTTAAGTCTCCAGTGCTTCCACTATGTTCCACAATTTTAACCTTGGTTTCCTTATTTCCTGAACTAATTGAAAATGGTCTGAATCAATCAGCTTGTATAAGGTAGATTTACAAAGCGTATTATTAATAATACCGTATGATCGAAAAAAAACGGCGTCCAGTTGGCTGGGAAATGAACATCGATGACATTTCCCATATAAATTTATATATAAAATGACAGCAATCTTCATTCTATAGCCATCGCTGACGCCGTTTTTTCTCGATCATAGGGTACTATTGATGCTGTGTAAATTGTTAACATATTGTTTATTTCATACTTTTTAGATTATCAAGACCTATGTCACCAATGCCGGAATTTTCAGATGATGATTCACCTATACATTCACCAGTGAATCATTTTAGTCGAAATATAAATAATGTTAATTTAAATCAAAATTGTAATCTAGAAGTGAATACTACTCACTTTCGCTCAGAAAATACCAGTCAAAATGAAAACAATAAAAACGAACTAATTGAAAGTGCAGTTGAACTCACTGAATCAACGTTAGTTTCAAAGGAAGAAAGTAATGGAATTAATAACATAGGGGAGAAAAGCAATAGCTTACGCCGAGACATGAGTTTGGATACTATAGCGGATTCGGCACGGAACAATATGAGTTATCTTGCCCAACTTAGTATAGAATCGTGTGGATTTCCTTTAGCTATATTTACCAAGGGTTGCTTGTGCTTGCCTTACTTGTCGTTGCCATATTTAGATTTACTTGTTGACATTAATGTTAGAAGCTATGTAGTTGGAGCTACAAATATTTTATTCAAACAGAAGAGACAACTTTATGATATTCTCGTTGACATCGATGGAAATAGGTACTTTGCTTAAATATAGGAGACTAAAGATGAGCCAAACTGGGATTCTGCAATCGCAATTGAAACTTCGAATGCAAGTTTTAAATTGCAGCGACTGTTATTTAAATATTTTCCGATGCACGTGATCAATTTTGAGTTTCAAGCGATGGCGTCAGCGCTGCCAGATTGTGATGGATTTATGAGTTGAATCTTAATTTAAAAGTGGCTTTGTTTTATAGCTTATTTTACTTATTACAAATTGGCAAAAGCTAGTGCATTATGAAGATTATTCTAAGCGTTATTATGGGTTATTTATTTATTTATTGATGTACATCTTACAACGCCATGAGTAGTAATAACAAGTAAGAGAGTGCTATTAATGCACAAACTAACAATCACGGAATTTAATAAAAACTAACGTAGAAATAGCTTTGAAAGTGGTGTAATGTGCTTATCAATCAAACTTACTTCTCTGACTGCAGTCAAGGGTAATAAAGGACCTTCATTGTCACGTTCTCGTTCAAAATAGTTTATCAGGGAAGCTAAAAGCTCTTTGCTTCGACTGTTTCAATGCTTTGGCATATTTTCAACAGAAAATTTCAAGAAATGCAATACAAAAACTTGAAAATTTAGTTCTTAAAATAACTGTTTGTGCTTAAAAGTACAATTTTTAAAAAAAGACTATGAAAATATGCAAAAAAACGAGAATTACTCACA
Source organism: Sitophilus oryzae (assembly GCF_002938485.1). Classification (NCBI taxonomy): domain Eukaryota; kingdom Metazoa; phylum Arthropoda; class Insecta; order Coleoptera; family Curculionidae; genus Sitophilus; species Sitophilus oryzae. The sequence goes on from NW_022147505.1 coordinate 1,201,887, forward strand.
AAGATTCAACAACAACACAATATTATACAAAATAATGACTGACATTAGGATAATTGATAATTGTCAAATAATAAAGGACAACCTTGCTGAAAACGACGCAATGTGACCAACGTAGCGATAATAAAATTCGGTTTAAACTAATTTTTGCAGCTTTAATCTAAGATAAATCTAGATAATAAAATATCTGTTACAATCATTTGTTCCATAAAGTAAAATGAATAGCTGCTGGGTATCTTAAATTGTAAAACAAATTTAAACATTTTTGCCAAAATTTCATTTAGTCAAGTTTATAAACTTTACTGTCAATGTCGATATGATTGATGACGTGCATCGGAAAATGTTTTGCGATTACAATAGGTATTTAATTGTCTGTGTATGTATCTATAGCTTAACAGCTCAAAAGAGTTAATATTAATCGATAGTTTAGTTTTTAAGTTTTTATTTAAAATCTACAACACATTATAGCTATTAAAACTTTATATAATACTACCTTATGATCGAAAATAAATGGCGTCCAGTTGGCTGGGAAATGACGATCGATGACATGTTCCATATAAATTTACATATAAAATGACAGCGGTATTCATTTCATAGCCATCGCTGACGCCGTTTTTTCTCGATCATACGGTAGTTGAAGACTGGCGCATCCGCCACGACATCGACATTAGGAAAAAAAATACTTTTTATTTTTCTAAAAAAATAAATGAAAAACTAAAAATCCGGCGACGACAGTTTTTAGAAGAGCCAATTAGCTATCTTTTAGTAAAAAAAGCAACTTTCTATAAAGCAAGTCTTTACTTCAGTAGAGACGACACAGATAAACATTAGCATTATATATATGTAGAAGATAGTTGAAGCCTGGCGCATCCGCCACAACATGAGGGGAAAAAATACTTTTTATTTTTTTTTCTTAATTAAATGAAAAACAAAAAATTCGGAGATGACAGTTTTTAGAAGAGCCAATTAGCTATCTTTTAGTAAAAAAAGCAACTTTCTAGAGCAAGTCTTTACTTCAGTAGAGACGACACAGATAAACATTAGCATTTTATATATGCAGATGTTGCAACTGCTGCAATTACATATACCTACTCTTCTCTAAGGTTCTCAATTATCTAATTCTTTATTTAATTCTTAAAAATCTAAAAGATTTATTTTTTAAGATTGCTCACCTCCAGGACGGTTGGGAAAACTACATGTTACTTATAAAAACTACATTACATGTAGTTAATGTAGTTTATGTAGAGGGTGTAGTTTATGTAACATATGTATGTAACTTTCAAATATCAAAGGTTTGAGGTGAGGTTATAATAAGTTGAAGCTTTAGAAAACACATCATGTATTTAAGAAAACAGAAGAAATATGGCTTCAAATATAACCATTCACATCATTTTATTTAGATTCCTCATACAAAGCAAAATTATTCATAATATCAATAGATAGTTTATTAACGTAGAGTTTAAGTTTAGTTTATTAAAGACGTAGTTTTTGAAGACTAACCCTGCCCCCAGGGTTCGGAAGTAGTTAATTAAATCGTAATTTACCTGATTAACTACGTGTAGTTTTTCTTCAAAAACTACGTCCTTTCTCGTTCATTAACTACATGAAAACTACGTTAATAAACGTATTGATATTATGAATAATTTTCCTTTGTATGAGGGGTCTAAATAATATAATGTGAATATTATATAACTACACCCTCTACATAAACTACATTAACTACATGTAATGTAGTTTATGTAGTTTTTAAAAGTAACTTGTAGTTTTTCGAAACCTGCTCACCCTTTTTCCCTTTTTTCTAATATGCCAAGGAGCCACCCCCTGTTCCGAAAAAATTGAGATATGATTAAAAATACGATTTGGGCATCTTTTTTCTAATCTATCCGAATTTTTAATCAAATCTATTTTTCCAAGGCATCTTGATTAAAAATTAGTGTTTTTAACACCGTGATGATAAAGTAGAAGTATACCGAGGGTGCCATTTAAAAATCAAAAGTTGGAGTCATTTCCTGTGAAACAGGAAGTGACCATAAACAATGGAATACCTAATTTATGTCATATACTAACATACTAATTCTTTCAATTTTTATCAGAAAATAAAAAAGTGAACCACTCTTAAGAAACACCCGGTATATTATTGATTGTGGCCCTAGAAAATAATACCTTCTCTATAAATAAATAATATCAGTGAGAAAATTTAGTCGCAGTTTACTATAAAATGCTTCAATAGACCACAAATTCAAACACGTAGATGTAAGGTTATCACGGTTCTAGTTTACAAAATCACAATCACAGCAAAATCGCAAATCGTAACTACTACGTAATATTGGTTGCTTAAATTGAAACTCGCAAATAGAAAAAATCGCTATCGCAGTTTCCTATGAGAGCCGATCGCAGGTTTGGTTTGGTTATCACAGTTTCAATTTGAATCACAGTTTGCGGTTTTTTGCTCATCTCTATAGGAGAAGGAGACCCATTACAGTAATTAATGATCTTTGATTGTTGTAGAATAGAATGTCAGGATGTTACATTAAGAAAACATCTTCATTTAACTACAGAGGATCTTAGATTTGCTGATTATATTGTTAAGCATGTATCTGAGGAAAAACATGATGTTTTCTTAGACGGGGTTGGATGGGAAGGAGGCGATGAGTGGATAAGAGCTCAGTTTCGAGTTTATTTGTTGTGCTTATTAAGGACTTCTTTGTTACAAGGTTTGTATAGCGGATTGTTCAAATAATAAGTTAAAGTTAAGCAGGTTGTTTTTAATTATGTTTGCTATACAGGGTGGTCCGAACTGTATTCCGGAAACTTCGGCAGCATATTCTGCAGATAAAAATAAGTAAAAAAGTTCGTATAAATGTATGTCCTAAAATGCTTAGTTACAGGGTGTAGAAGTTTCATTTTTATTACAATTTTTTTCCAGATAATGTCTGAAGTAACCTCAATATTTGGATGAAAATTGGTGTCTGGGAGTTTTTTGACATGAGAAATTTGGATTTTGATGTCAATATGGCTCCCATTGGTAGGGGGCCCCACCTACATGTGTTTTAATTGTTTTAAAGAGTAATAACTTTTCGTTTGTACCTGTATAAAACTACTGAATGAAAGAATATACATTTCCGTGACTTTTTACGTAAAAAATGTGTCTTGGTAAAAATGTCAAAATATTCAGAATGGAAATATGCGTGTCATTATTGTCATTATTGACAAAAATATGCGTGTCATTATTGTCATTATTTACAAAAAATAAACACCTTGGGTAGATGGTTATTTGACTGAAATAATAAATTTGGTAAATTTTTTCTGCGAAAAAATTGTGATAAAACAGTTTCGGTTGAACTTTTGGCACAAAAACATTTAAAATTTATGATTTCAGTCTAATAGCTACCGTATGATCGAGAAAAAGCGGCGTCAGCGATGGCTATGAAATGAAGATCACTGTCAATTTATATGTAAATTTATATGGGAAATGTCATCGATCGTCATTTCCAACTGGACGCCGTTTTTTTTTTTCGATCATACGGTATTTAGTCAACATGTTTAATTTATAGGTTTGTTCCAACCAGCATTTCGGGATCGTTTCGAAATCGTACTCGAATCGGTTTTCTTGCACTTTGTTAGCATGCGCGGACTTCGAATAGTGCAAAAAGTATCAACGTTGGAACGCTTTTGCTGTCCTCCTTTCACGCAGTTGAGCAGCTCTGAATTGTTCAAGAACGCGATACTCTCACTCCATTCAGTTGAGTCATAAAGTTCCAGAACTGTTCCGCGCCATATGGAGGCACCAGGCTATCACGCACCGCTCCTTTCAGAACCGTTCTCGAGTAGCCCCAGGGCGTAAAGCCCGGAACTCGAACTTCGCAAATGAAGGACAGCATTTGTGGATTGTTTTCGGGACTGTCAAAAGTGTTAAGCGTGCGTGTATCGATCGATTTTTTGTTTTTTTTTAGAATTTCATAACATAACCCTATTATTTTTGTTTGCAATTTGCAATAATAATAATTATTGTTCTTGAAATGGAGAATACAGTAATTGTTGGTAAGTGTTGTTTCAACTGTATACTCACTAACTCACTTACCTATCCTCTCTTTTATGATCCTGTTATGCGTAGTTTCCTGTTATTTCATTGCAGTGGTAGAATCTTTGAACATTATTTTATCAATAAAAAAATAATTAAAATTTCCGAACGATTTACTCCACACGTAATTCGTAAAACAACTATTCGTAAATAACAATTCGTAAAAAATAACCAAGACAGAAGCATCAGCCGGACGCCGGACCAGAATCACCTGTTAAAAATCGATAATTCGTGCCAATATGCTTTAATGCGCAAGGCAACCCAAACAGTTCTCAATTTGGACCATGTACCGAAATTACCGTTCTGAAATCGTAACTAAACGATCCCAAGGTAGGTTGGTACGCAAATAGGATCGTCCGATAACCGTCAAATCTCGGTTGGAACGTATTTGAATTACTGCGCAGGAGCGTGATCATTCGGTGACGGTTCTGCGGCAGGTTGGAACAAACCTTATTTCAATGATGACAGGTATTTATAATTTCGATTCCAAATATCTCGAGAACCATTACTCGTAGCGGTTTTTACCAAGAGAGCTTTTTTTAGGTCAAAAACATAGTTTTATACAGATACCGACGAAAAGTTATTCTTAAAACCATTTAAAAAAAATGTAGGTGGCGCTCTCTACAAGTAGGAGTCATATTGACAGTAAAATCAAATTCCTCATGTCAAAAAACTCCCTGACACCAATTTTAATCCAAATATTGACGTTACTTCATAAATTATTTGGAAAAAATCGAAATAAAAACGAAACTTCTAACTTCGACACCCTGTATCTCCGAAACTAAGCATTTTAGGACATACATTTGTACGAACTGTTTTACTTATTTTTATCTGCAGAATATGCTGCCGAAGTTTCTGGAATACAGTTCGGACCACCCTGTATAATGAATTGAATAACGGCACTATATTATAATTAAAAACTATATATTATTTTACTTGTTATCATTAAAGACAGGAAATAGCGAAAGAAATGAAAGGAAAACAATACTTAGCTGAAGCACAGTCTTAATACGCAGATCAATTCTTTTTTTAGGCTGGTTCGACATTCGATTCTTACTTTTAGGCTGGTTCGACATCACCGTTCCGAACACGGTTTACGAACGATTACAATTTTTATTTGAACGCAAAAGTTATCGTTCGCTAGACGATTTTACTGTTGAGGAAACGCATTTTTCCTACTGCGCATAAGCGTAACCCACCAAGAACGGTTCTCTATGTTGGAACAAACCTATTACTATCATCATCTTATTTCTACTTATCACATATCTGAAAAAAATAGAATTTTTAACAAATTACAGTTTAATTATCACATATTTTAAGTTACTTATATCATATTTGCTTGGCAGATGGCGCTAGAGAAATAGACCATTTTAATGCAAGTTATATCACGGCTTTGCGGGACACTCACAACTATAAAATATGGTTAAGTGGCGTCAATCCAGGAATATTAGACGTACACCCGGGTCATCCTTTTGCTGGACAATTGTCTGTTGCTGATATGAAACTTAGACTGACGCAGTAAGTTAATTATTTTATCTCTTTGTATGTATAATTAAGTAAATTTAACTTTAAGCACAATGCAAAGTACGGAAAGTGGTCGGAAACTTAACCAAGCAATGAGCTCTACAGGTAGAGCAGTAGTGACAACAAGCAAAGCTGTAGGTAAGAAAAAATAAGTTTAAATTAGTTTTTAAGGCAAAGTTAGTTCGTAATTTTTTGACTAAAAGTTGAATTTCAAACAAAATAAAATCATATAATACTAATTTATGTTTTAAAAATGTTTTAAATATTACTTGGATAGACAGTTATGATGATTTTGAAACATAAAAGTAAAATAACTTTAATTAACCTCACTTTTCCTTTACTGTTTGTTGTGTGGTATAGTCTGTCCAACGACAAGATCCTTGACAGTGATAGGTGTGTCTGTCATTTTAATTTCTAAGTAGTTCATTTTATTTTACAAAGAAATAAGTTGGTACAATTGCAGGTGGTGCATAGCAGGAAATTAATATTTTACAGCTACTCCAGTTTTTAATATATGTTTAGTACTTGGATAGACAGTTATGATGATTTTGAAACATAAAAGTAAAATAACTTTAATTAACCTCACTTTTCCTTTACTGTTTGTTGTGTGGTATAGTCTGTCCAACGACAAGATTCTTGACAGTGATAGGTGTGTCTGTCATTTTAATTTCTAAGAAGTTCATTTTATTTTACAAAGAAATAAGTTGGTACAATTGCAGGTGATGCATAGCAAGAAATTAATATTTTACAGCTACTCCAGTTTTTAATATATGTTTAGTACGATCCTTGTACCATATACGAGATGCACTTATCTATGACGAGATGGTATACAAACTTTAATGATGGTAACTTTATTGGTGTGAAGACTTTCTGCTTGGGCACCGAGTATTAACTATAAACTGTGCTCTGGGTCTACAGTTAATTTTCCCTCGATTTTTCCTCAACTTGACTTCAAAAGACACAAAATACACGTAAAAACAGGAATTAAAATGTATCATCTCTCAAAACGCAGGGTATTTGACATAAGTTGACACAAAATTATAACCTATAATTTGGCAAGACTGTCGCAAGCCTCAAAAATCTAAAGGCGAGTTCATACGCATCGGCGTCCGTTTTTCGTTCATCGTTCCGTCAAACCAATAAAATTGAAATACGATCTGTCATTTTTGAAATAAACCAATAAAACTGGTTTAAAACAATAAGAGACGACGCAGGACGGATTTATATTTAAACCCATCCATAGATAACTTAAAAAATATTACAAATTTTTTTTAGTAAAATAAATAGATTGGTATGGACGTCATCTGCTTTTCTTCTGTCATCGTCTGTCGAAATCTTACCTGAGAAAAAAAAACAGAGTATATAGGTATCTAAAGGCCGTTTTACAGTTTGCAATAGTTTGTGCAAATTGCAATTTTCTTGATGGAAGGCATGCACAGTCAGAATTGTAGTTGTAATTTATTGTAGCTACAGATGAGAATAAAAGGACTTAAAACGATTGATTTTTCAGAATAGCTACTATACTAATATAAATAATAATACCGTATGATCGAAAAAAAACGTCCAGTTGGCTGGGAAATGACGATCGATGACATTTCCCATATAAAATGACAGCGATCTTCATTTCATAGCTATGGCTAGTGATGTGCAGGTCGGAACGTGCCTTAGGGAACGTGCCCATGTTCCGGGAACGTTCTTCTAAGGTCGGGAAAGTGACTGAAATTCGGGAAAGTTGTATTTTGATGCGAGTTGGAATATTCCTCGGAACATTCTTAAATTTAGGGAAAGTAATCAAAACATTAGAAAAGTTGTGAACAGGCCTTGACAACAGCAACTTGATTTATTATTAGATTTATGAGAATAATAAAAATTAAATATATTTTGAAAGTTATATTTTCTTAACTTTATCACTTTTCTGCCCTTTGGGGAATATTTCCGGGAACCTTTCCGGAAAGTTTCCAATTTTTCATAACATTAAAACTTTTTTCAATTCCTATCACTATCCCGATTTTCCCGAACGTTCCCAGGAACATTTCTTCAAAATAAGATTCCCGGAATGTCCCCATCTCTAGCCATGGTTGACGCCGTTTTTTTTTTCGATCATACGATATAAACAACTACAATAAACAATGAAAAAATAGACGCATCAAAATCATAAAAACACAACTTACAATCCTACATAATTTTTAGGAGGAGCAATTTCTCAAGCCAAAGGAGCGTTCTCAAGCTGGTGGAGTAATCTATTAGTAAGCCCAGAACCTGTTTTGAGTAAAGAAACAGAACCCAACGGCTTGCCTGATGAAAAACCAAACGCTACGTTGGATGAAACGCCGGAAAATGACAAGGAGACAATTCTGAATGAAAATGTAGGCAATATGACAGAAAAAGACCACACAAATATTTTCAACGAAATAAAACACTTGACGAAAGACATGGATACTTTCTTAGTCAGTGATAAAGTAAACGGTACCGAATGTACTGAATCTCACGTTAAAAGTCTGTCAAATATACATGAAACAAGTCAAATTGCTGTAGATAATGGAAAAAGTTAATTTACTGTAGAATTATAAGATTTTCCAGTTACATACTTGAATTTTAAAATTAATATTATTTTTATACTTGTTTTGTTTCCTTACTTTGTTATTTTTATATCTTTTTATTTGTAATATTATAGGGTATATTAAAAAAAATATTTTTGTTACTATTTATATTAAATGTTGTATTTTTTTGCTAATTTAATTGGGTTTTTGAAACTTTTTATGTGATCTCTCCTATTTGTTTTAAATTTTTGTTATGAATTGATCAGTGCACATATCCAAACCTGGGTAGCTTAAATCAGTAGTAATAGGAATTCAAACGTGTTAGAAAGAGACAAAAGTAGACTGATATATTTTTCTACACTACATTGCCGGATTTTCCATAAAAAATAAACTCATTAAGAAAGCGCTTTGAATAGTATTTTTATATTCAGCGTGGTATTGAGATCTTGTCAATCATATAACTTGAAGTTCAAATATAAAATTATAGTTTTAAAAGTTCTTTGTCTCTCTTTATCACGTTAGAATTTCCATTAATGTATCTCCATTATTAGTGATCTGACAGCTTGGCTGCTTTAAGAAGCATCACCATGCAGTGATATCGAAAACTGTGATGGACTGCTGAGAAGCACTGTCTTGGCCACTCTGTGCTGGGTGCCAGGCCACAGCAACGTGGTAGCCATCCAAGAAGCAGACAGGCTCGCTAAAGAGGGGACCAGGGGAGTGGCCGTAGCAGATGACCCACCATTTTAATAATCAACACACACTGAAGGAAGCTATAGGAACTACCATCAAGGCCAAGCAGCAAGAGACGTGGCAACACCGTAAGGACTGCGCTACAGCTGGAAGTCTGTGGCCAGTGGTAGATAGCAAGAAGACAAAACAACTACTAGAGCATAACCTAGTAATGCGGAGAGGAAATCATAGCACCTGCTGTCGGGCACTGGAATACCGACGCTTTAAAAGTTTAGGGCAAGGTTATTCTGAGTGCCTAGAGGAAGCAGCAGAAGCGAACATCAGTGACAACGGGAACTTTGCAAATAGCTGGAAGTGTTTTAACGCAAAGAAAGAATGAGAGGAAGGTTTGGTACAAAGATATAGGGGTATCGCAATGGGCCCAAGGCCTCCGAGTGAAGTATCAAACATGATCTCAAACCCCAGCAACCTAATCTAACCTAACCTAACCTATCTCCTCCTTACACGTTAAAATCCAGATCACGGATTTAGGATGACCAGGTCTGTATATTACCTTTTAATATTCTATATACTATTTTATTATTTACCTGTAAGGTAATAAAATAGCAAAATGTGTACTCAAAAAAATAAAATTTGTTAATGAATTTAAAATTAGAATAATGCTTTCTCTGATTTTTATAGTTAAATTATAGAAGAATACCGAGTAAATTACTCGCGTATAGTCTGTTCAGCTAAAGAATACTTGACAGTGATAGTTGTCTGTCAATTTCATTAAAAAAAATCTAATTTTTTAGTTGACTTCTGTCGAAATCATATATTCTCCTGCTGGACAGACTATATTTGTAGTTTAAGACGGGCAAACAAAAAAAAACGTTGTCTTGCATTGCGTTGAAAGGCTGTTTTAGTAACTGAAAATTCAAATAATCTGCAACAATAATAAATAAGCATAATATACGATGTCATCATCAAAAAACTGAAAGAAAAAAACTTCTAATTCAAACTGTCAACTGTCAATGTCTTAATCTTTTGTATTTTTCTTTTCTTATTTATTAAAAATGATTAAAAAAACTAGTTCTAGTAAAATAACTATATATATATATATATATTTAAATAAACTTAAATTTGCCATAAGTATTCAAATTATCATGATCATTCACATTTTTAAGGATTTTTAAGTCCTAACATTATAAACCATTCCACGAAATATAATATATTCCTCGAGCTTCTGACTGTTAAGATAATAAAATTATTAGAATTATAAAAATATAATAGTTCATAATATTATACAGGGTGTCCCAGAAATAAGTGCAAGTATTTTAAGGGGTGGTAGATCTCGATAAAAGAAACATATTTTCTCTTTATCGTTTTTCAAATAAGTCCCAAATAACGGAGTTATTTTACTTTGAAAATTTCAAAAAAAAAAAATTTTGCCAAAATTTTGAGAACCACTGGATCTTTTCTGGATTTTCTTTCATGTAAATTTAATCTAATACCTATGTTGCTATATTATCAAGAAATTATGTTTTTTTAACTAAAAAAATTTCGAATTTTAAAATTTTTTTTTTTCGCAAAAAACCTCATAGGCGTGTTTCTGGGGTTGAACTATACTACCAGTTAAAATACTTGCACTTATTTCTGGGACACCCTGTATATTTTGATCAAAAAAGTCCAATGGGTATTTCGCCACTTGTCCTGTAAAAAAATCAGGTTGTTAGCAGTGATTTACTAATAAGAAAATTTGCCTAACGGACAAAAAATGCTTAACGTTTCGGGAAGTATATCTCTTCCCGTCGTCGGAAACAAAAAGAAACACAAAGAACAAAGAAAAAAATGTATTTAAAATATCTAAGTGTTTTTGTAAGTTTGTAGTTTTTTTAAGTGTTCTATGTTAGCGTTTCTGTTTTATGTGTTTATTGTTTATTGTTTAACATTACATAAGAAAAATTAAAAAATAATCATACAGAAAGTTTGAGGCTTTTTGGTTTTACTTCATTAAGTAAATTGTTATCTGTTAAAAAAAAGTAAAGTATTCTTGAGTAGTTTAGATATTTTAAATAGTTTTTTTCTTTGTTCTTTGTGCTTTTTTGCTTCCGACGACGCTACGGTATGATCGAGAAAAAAAAACGGCGTCCAGTTGGCTTGGAAATCACGATCGTTGACATTTTACATATAAAATCACGGCGATCGTTATTTCATAGCCATCGCTGACGCCGTTTTTTCTTCGATCATATACGGTACCTACTTCCCGAACCCGAATTTTAAATTTGTTTCTTTTGCATTACTGATATAGGTATGCATTATAATCTCTATATAGAAAAATAGAACCTATAAATGTACAGGGTTATCATTTTAGTTCGACCCACTTTTAAAAGCTTATAACTTTTTTGTTTGTTGGGTTAAAGCAGTCATTTAAAAAACATGTTGTAGCAGTTTCAGCCAAGTCACAAGTTTTCGTCACATGTCAGATTTTTAAAACTAAAAAAAAAACTTTTTAAATGGGACACCCTGTATATTAGTAGCGCATTAGATAGTCCCCTTTTTTCCGAATTCAAAAATGTATCACACATGTGCATTGTTCTTAATTTCTACAATATATTTTTTGAATGAATGCTTTAACCCAACAAACCAAAAAGTTATAAAACTTTTAAAAATGGGTCAAACTAAAATGATAGCCCTATACCTTATTATTGAGAAAAAAACGTCGTATTAGCTTAGAAATGACGATCGATGACGTTATACCATATAATTTTACATAAAAATGACACCGATTTTCATTTCCGACCCTGTTTTTTTTTCGATTGTCTAGTATTGTAGTTATACAGTATGATCGAAAAAAAAACGGCGTCAGCGATGGCTATGAAATGAAGGTCGCTTTCATTTTATATGTAAATTTATATGGGAAATGTCATCTATCGTCATTTCCCAGCTAACTGGACGCCGTTTTTTTTTATCATACGGTATTTTTTCAGTCAACAGTTTTGAAATGTGTTCATATATAAGAAATTAAAAACAGTCAGTTTTTTATAAAAATATAATATAACACCCATTTTATTTTTGTATGTATTTTCCTAAAAATAAAAGCATATAGTTCAATTGGTATATTAAGCATAGGCACTGTTAGGAACTATTTGTATATTAGTGGATATTTATTTTAAATATTGTATGTACTTAAAATACCCTATGATCGCATAAAAACGGCGTCAGCAATGGCCATGAAATGACGATCGATGACATTTCCCATATAAATTTACATATAAAATGTCGCCGATCTTCATTTCATAGCCATCGCTGACGCCGTTTTTATTCGATCATACGGTATTTATTCAAATTAGTTTAGACAAAATTTAGATTTAATAATAATTGTTTTGATAATTAAAAATATAGTTGAATTGATTACTCGAAAATAAATATTATATAGAGAGTGTTTTATTATTATCCCTTTATAATGTAAAGTACCATATGATCGAAAAAAAAACTGCGTCAGCGATGGCTATGAAATGAAGATCGTCATTTTAAATGGGGAATGACATCGATATTCATTTTCAAGCCAACTGTATGTCGTTTTTTTTTAGTCATATGGTACCATACGAGCCAAAAAAAAAATCGGCGTCAGAGTTGACATGGAAATGAAGATAGCTGTCATTTATTATAGGTACCGTATGATCGAAAAAACGGTATCCAGTTGGCTTGGAATTGACGATCAATGAATGACATTAGCCATATATATACAAAATGACAGCGATTTTCATTTCCAAACCACGTCTGACGCCGTTTTTTTTTTCGATTGTATTTTCAAGCCAACTTGAATACGTTTTACCCTTGTCTAAGGGTTTTACGAATATACGGTAATATACCTTAACGATTATACAGTAATATACGTATGATCGAAAAAAACGCTGTCCAGATGGTTTGGAAATGACATTCCCCATGTCATTTACATATAAAATGACAGCGATCTTCATTTTATAGCCATCGCTGACGCCTTTTTTTTCGATCATATTTACTGTGATATTTTATGTATCTCCATATTATGAATGAAATTTCAGTAGCGCCTTTGAGTGTAAATAGAGTTGCCTACACAATAACATCAAAAACAAAAGTAATGATATTGCCACATATTGCTCTCATTTTTTTATTAATTGTTATGGATGATTAATCAGTTTATATCTAACGCAATAAAAAAATGACATAAATTGTGAAATCTTCATAAAAACATAAATAGAATACGAAAAAAAACTTTAGACTAGGGAGTTTTTGGGCGTGTTTTTATTGAGGCTAAATAGAGGGCGGTTTCGTGCGCCTATGAGCCGGTATAATAGTTTGTTTATTTTCCCACTGAACGAAGCGATTTCCCGACAGCTTGTCACTTAAAAACCGTACTTGCTTACTATACCTTTCATGCAAAAGGCAAAACATTACAAAGTATATTAATCTTGTAGTTGTCGTATTAGGTTATTTGGCGTTTTTTGATAAACCATTGAAAAAAATCGGACTTTTTGTGTCGGCAGATCGAACGGGAATAGTGTGTCGAGGTGTTTGGTGTGTTTAGTTTCGTGATATGTTAAATAATAACCGTGTAAAATGACCGTGAAAGAGAATAAGTAATCGGTACAGTCGGTCGCCATCTTTCTGACTGCTATTTTTTAAGAGACTTTCTCAGATTTATTTTCGGATAGAAAAAAACACGGACTGTTTGTATTTTCGGGTTAAATTAGTGTGTTGAAGTATCGATATCAAGATTTTGTTTAAACCAAAGGAATATGTTAAAGGTATGTCATTATTTTCAGGCACGTAAAGAATCTTGTCTATTTATTCATTTCATACATACGACATTTCTATTACTAATTTTTCTAGTTGTGTGGAGCCATTGTTGTATTACATAGCACTAGAGCATTTTAGTACACTTAATTTGATAATATCATATGTTGTTAATATGTTTTTAAGTGTAGATTATTAATATTTTTTAATGTAATGTCAGGACGTGTAATGTGCCATATATGGTTTGTTTTTGATCGTATTTTTAAGGTTTAAAACAGGACATTTAAGTAATATTTTTATCTGTTAAACTTCGATCAGCTTATTAAAGTATTGTTAAATATTTACACATATTTTCATAGAATTTCTGTAACTGTAAACATTAATTTTTATCTGAAAAACTTGCAAGTTTGATTAGGCATAATATTAATTTCTAAATTACTTCATTGTTTCAAAGGAAAATAATGTACGAATTACAGTTCAACATTATACGGATCTAAAGTGTAACGTTTTTAAAAATCAATGTGAATTGCTAAAAATAGCTGCTTTCAAATTAACTGCATGCCAGACTTGTATACAGAAATATGGAGTAATGGTGTATTAAGAATTAAACAAATAGATTAAATAAGAATAATTCTGTATCAATTAACAGAATCTAGATACTGTATTGTGTTGGTAAGAGATAGGCAATTTATATCAGTAGATTCGAACAAATAAAATTATTTGTAATACCTATGACTTACTTATCTAGATACCTAGGTTTACCTTGAAAAAATAAATAACTAAAAAGTGTGCTAAACATTTATTTTTGTCCATTTTAAATTAATGACATTGAAATAATTTGTTTATTGATAAAACTAGGAGTGTTCTATTACTTATTTATGGGATATTTAATCCCATGAGATGATACATAACCTCTAAAATTATGAAACTTTGGTCTTAAATTTTAATTTTATGGACAGACAGCAATTTGGAGTTTTGCTGGCACTATTTAGGTACCTGCCATAGATATTCAGGGTTTCTCAAGTCATTAATCTGTTGTATTATGGCAGTTATTAATTTATTTTTTAATTACTTAATATGCTCCAAATGTGAGTAATAAAATATATTTTAAATGGAATTCGTTTATGTTCAGAAAGTATAATTTTAGGCATGTATACATTTATGCTTATTATTAATTTGCTATGATAAATAACGCGATATAAAGCATTTAATTCCGTTTTTGGTCATGTCATGTGACTTGGCTACATAAAAAAATTGACTTTCGTTTCAGGGTCAAATGGGATCACAAAGAACATATCGACGAAATGGTAGATAACCGGTGCTACTCTGGAGGCGGTAAGTAGAAATTTCATCTTATTGATTATTTGCAAATGCTCGGGGACTTGCTGTTTCTTTTGCGTCATTACATGCTTCCCCCCAGGCGTCTGTCGTCTCCTAGTCTTCCCCTACACATCCTTTCTTTATCCCCCCGACGAAGTTTATAGAACTACCCACACTAATATAAACCCCCGTTTTCAATTTTGTCTTAAGTGATTAATTTCCATTTTGATTCGCAATGCGTTTCGTGTTATTTTCATCATCGGGGTGTGTTACAACGATCGTGTTCGGATCAATATCGAAAAAGAAGCTGTAAATATTTGAATATTTAGAAAACAAAATGTTTCACCTTGAATCTCTTTATAGTATGTCCAATGAGAGAAGGGACAAATTCGACAGAGGACGTTCAGAAATTGACTTTTTCTGTTCTCTTATTGGACAGACTATAGATTATTCTGGGCATATGACAACATGTAGAGTATAGAGTACAACAAGAGAAGAGATTAAATATCGAGTCAAAAAAGTACAATTTACATTTGAATTAACAATGACGTATAATAACTGTCACTGTCATATCTTCTTTCGTTGTACCGACTATACATAATGAATATAATAACATATTCTTTAGTAATAAAACCGTATTTCTTAGACAAGTTCTTTTAACCTGATAATTTTTACATAATTTTTGTGGTTCCACTGCAACTTTTTTAGAGTTATTGTGGTTGTAGTTCTTCTGATCTGTGGATTACATTCTTCACTCCTATCCTTTTCAGAAAGTCTAGTAACTTGGAGATTGAACCTCTATACAGGGTGGTCCGAACTGTATTCCGGAAACTTCGGCAACATATATTCTGCAGATAAAAATAAGTAAAAAAGTTCGTCTAAACTAAATGTCCTAAAATGCCTAGTTTTGGAGATACAGGGTGTAGAAATTTCGTTTTTATTTCAATTTTTTCCAAATAATTTCTGAAATAACGTCAATATTTGGATGAAAATTGGTGTCTGGAAGTTTTTTGACAATTTTTGACAAACAAATTTATGATTTCAGTCTAATAACTATTATTTAGTCAACATGTTTAATTAATGTCAATGATGCTAGGTATTGATAATTTCGATTCTAAATATCTCGGGAACCATTACTCGTAGCGATTTTTACCAAAAATCAGCTAAAGAACATGTAGGTGGCGTCCTCTACAAGTAGGAGTCATATTGATATCAAAATCAAATATTTTTCTATGTCAAAAAACTCCCAGACACCAACTTTCATCCAAATATTGACGTTACTTCATAAATTATTTGGAAAAAATCGAAATAAAAATAACTAACCTAACTTCTACACCCTGTATCTCCGAAACTGAGCATTTTACGACATACATTTATACGAGCTTTTTTACTTATTTTTATCTGCAGAATATGCTGCCGAAGTTTCCGGAATACAATTTGGACCACACTGTATATGTAGCTTGTTGTCAGTGGCCTACTGCTTAACACAAAGAAAGGCGCATTTGCCAGGCAGGACATAAAATATGATTTTTTTAAATTTTTGGTATGAACCTGTTTTTGCCCTTGTGAAGTTTTCCACCAGCAGTGGTGCCAACTGGTGGAAAGTTTCCCGATTCGTTGGAAATTTCGAGATCTAGAGGAAAAAGGGAAATTTTAACCCAAAACATCATATTCGTCTGAAATTCTAAATTAATGTATTATTCGTAAAAAATAGATTATCGTATACGCATTTCTCAGCAAACTGAGATTCATTTTCGGTTGGCATCAGACTTTGTACTCCCTCACCTAGAATACATGGTGAATTATAAATAAGTGCAAATACCATACGATCGAAAAAAACGGCGTCAGCGATGGCTTGGAGATGAAGGCCGTTGTCATTTTATATGTAAAATCAGATGGGGAATGTCAACGATCGTCATTTCAAAGCCAACTGGACGCCGTTTTTTTTTTCGATCAAAAGGTATTTTTAAGGATTGTATATTTCGATTCCAGGAACACGCCTATTAGTTTTTTTTTGCGCGAATAAAAATATATGTCGAAATTCGTTTGAAATTTTTTTAATTTTTTATTTAAAAAACATAATATCTACCGGGTGTTACATCGTCGAGCGGGACATAGGAAATCCCATGTAAATTTTAATGGGGTCAATTTATTGACTTCCCTAATTAATTTAGAGAATAATTCTATTTAGGTTTATTGAAGAGCACTAAAACCCACATTCAAAAGAATAGTTTTAGATATTTTTGATTAGCCCGTTTACGAGTTATCGCCGATTTCTTATTAAATATTTCTCCTTTCTTATGGCCCTGTATTTACTTATGAGCACCAGTCAAGGTAAAAGATAACTGTCAAATGAAGTCGAAGTCATTTCAGAAATTTACTTATTTAGTGCTTAGTACATCGAAAATATTAGCCATGAATTACACTACCGAAGAAAAAGTATTGATGATTAAATGGTATTATCAAGGAAATAGTTATCAAAAGGTGTCGGACATGTTTGCTGCTCTGTATCCGAATAGACCGATACCTGGAAAATATACAATCGCAAGGAATATCCAGAGATTTGAGACCAAAGGTACCCTAATAAATAACTGCAGATGTGAAGCAAGGCAGGAACAAAGAGAAGATGCAAGAAATGATACCGACTTCCGACTTGATATTATCGGGCCATTATTTCTTACGCGAAATTTAAATGCAGAATATTATTTGGTACTACTCGAAAATCATATTTTACCTGTTTTACATGATGCCGCTAGGGAAAATCAGGAAGTTTGGTACCAAATGGATGGCTGCCCGGCACATAGTACTCTGGCTGTTCGGGAATATTTAGACAATAGTTTTAACGGAAACGTTATTGGCCTAAATCATACAGTAAATTGGCCAGCAAGATCTCCTGATATTTCGCCAAATGATTTCTTTCTCTGGGGCCATTTAAAAAACAGGATATACAAGGATAAAAAATACCCAAATCTAGACGATTTAAAAAATGCTATTTCTGCCGAATGCAATAGAATTTCAGTTTACCAACTAGCGAATGTAAGAAGAGAATTTTATGATCGCCTGGGTTATTGTCTAGCAGTCGATGGAGGAATATTTGAACATCTTAAATCCTAAAGTTCTAACAATTTAATAGTACCTAAATTAATAAGTTATTGAATATTATAATAATACTACCGTATGATCGAAAAAAAACCCGGCGTCCAGTTGGCTGGGAAATGACGATCGATGACATTTTCCCATATAAATTTACATATAAAATGACAGCAATCTTCATTTCATAGCCATCGCTGACGCCGTTTTTATTCGATCATACGGTATAATTAACCTTGTAATTGATTACTTTATTTTACTTTAATTCATATTAATTTGTTTTACTTTAATTCATATTAATTTATAAATACATCTTTAAGATTTCCGATGTAGGAATGGATAATAATAAAGCACTAAATAAGTAAATTTCTGAAATGACTTCGACTTCATTTGACAGTTATCTTTTACCTTGACTGGTGCTCATAAGTAAATACAGGGCCATAAGAAAGGAGAAATATTTAAAAAGAAATCGGCGATAATCGTAAACGGGCTAATCAAAAATATCTAAAACTATTCTTTTGAATGTGGGTTTTAGTGCTCTTCAATAAACCTAAATAGAATTATTCTCTAAAATAATTAGGGAAGCCAATAATTGACCCCATTAAAATTTACATGGGATTTCCTATGTCCCGTCCGACGGTGCAACACCCGGTATATTGTGTTGACGCTATATTGGATTTGAGAACTCGTGGGAATTTAAAAAAAAACGGGAAATTTTGACCGTTTTCGTGGGAAAAACTATTTCAGATAGTTGGCAACACTGCCCACAAGTCTAGTGATTTGTTGGCTACCTACTAGGTATTTTGTGGTTTGTGGCCATTCTCGTTTTTGCCAACTGCTTTTGCAGCACTGCAGAAGGGTTCTGGATCTATGAACGGCATTGATGAGCCTTGTTTGACCATTTCATTCCTTTTCGTTCCCAACATTTTTTATTTAGGTGCTAAGAAATGATATTTGTCCTGTTTTGTATAGTGACTACTATTATACTGCAGCATGGTTCGAATTGTATTTGGGAAAGTTCAGAACCATATTCTACACATAAAACTAAGTAAGAAAATCCGTATAAATGTATGTCCTAAAATGCTTAGTTTCGGAGATACAGGGGTATAGAAGTTTCATTTTTATTTCGATTTTTTCCAAATAATTTCTGAACCAATCGTCGAAATATCTTTCAAAAACCAAAGCTTTTAAACATATTAAACCCTTAATAAATGCACTATTTTTTGTTCTAGAATCCAAAAATGAAATTAAATACCGGGTGTTCCATAATAAAAAATATAACTTTGGTATGGATTTTAGTACTGACACACCCTGTACATATCAAAATAACTTTAAATGATGCACATTGTCTTCCCACATATACCCATAAAATATTTTGTTTTTACATTTATTTCCGTTTTTTGGTTTTTAAAAGGACAGTGGCCTTATTTGGGTTCCGAGGCGAATGAGTTGTGCCACCCTGTATAAATATATACCCTGTATAGTAATACCGTTGCAATCGTTAAACATTAGGTCAGGGACATTTGTTTCGAATTTATTATTTAGAAAGAAAAAGTTGAAAGGTAAATTACCGAACATGTATAATTGAACTAAATAATAAATACCAATGATATAATTTAGAACGCAAAAAGACTAAAATATTACTATTGTTTTAGTTTATGAGACTAAAAATAAGTCGTACTATTTTTAAATTGAATATTATAAAACATGTAGGTGTGTGTGTTTTTGCGAATAGAAAATAGAAGCCAAAATAATTACCTCTAGTAAATTAGTTAACCATTAATAGAGAACTATTGTATGTTTTAGGTTAAAAACATAGCTCAAGAATATTTAGGACAAAACTAAAGCAAAAATAACAGCATTCAACGTAATGACATAATGTACAAGTATATGTTTTTTTTTATCTATTACTATGTAGTCACTATGGAGTACATCATAGAATTTTATTTTATTTTTGTTTATTTACTCTACAACTAAAAAATTGGTAGTATTGAGAGAAATAATAATTATGTTTTATATATTAAATTGATGAATCGGTCTCTTAATAAAGAAAAGTTATTTATTATTACATCAGTAAAATCATCAGATTGTTGAAGAGCTGTGAAAAGATTTTTTTAGATTGAAAGTAAGGCAAGTGGCTATAAACGTTTATTTTTCATGGAATCTCTACTATAAATTTAATGAATTTCAAACATGAAAAATGTCTCTCAACCCAAGTACTTGTAAATGGTGTAGTAACAAACAAAACAAACAACTTGAAAGCCTCTGGAAATATATTTCCAGGATTATTCTCCTTAAATTATTTTATAATTCAAATTATCATATCTATTATTAATACCTGCAATTTATTCATTCATTTACGTTGGTCAATAACATTTTTTGTTTGTTAAATCACTATTAAATATGTTGGAAATGTATCAATATAACAAGTTTGTTAAATCAGATGTTAAATGCGTTGGAAATTTTTTATAGGATTCTTTAAATTTCGGATCCGCGAGAGATAAATAAAAATAATTGAGACATACGAGTATCTATCTGCAAACCTATTCTTTCTAAATGTATAACAATGTTTTAACTTTTATTAACATATCGAATTGAAATAGCACACTTGAGAGACTTTTCTGTAATATCTGTTGTATCGTCTTCTTGCACCGAATAAAATAACGCGCTTTTTTATTTCGGATTCTTTTATTTCTGTGGCGTGTTCTGAAATACAACCGGTTATATCATTTTGAATAATCTCGGACAAGCCCGAAAAAATGTTTCCAATTTGCTTTAACGTTTTTTTTTTTAATTTTCATATAAAAGTTTTAAATGCTACGTATAATGAATCATATGAAATATCCCCTTAACGAAATGAGATATATCCCCGTAACATCTAAGCCTACCGAGCCTCCACGACTACATGCCAGTGATGGGCAAAACTGTTATTTTTAGATAACAGTTGAAACTGTTATAGTTATTTATAAAAACAGCTTAAAATAACAGCTTAAAAATAACAGGTTTCTTTATTTTACTGCTAAATATCTGAAAGAGTATGAGACGGTCACCGCCAGGCGTATTAACGCAGTTGCAAGTTGCAACAATGACGTGCTCGGTGGTAGTATTTCCAGGGTGTCAAACATTTCTAAATATCGATTGTTATCTAAAATACCTCTCTAAAACGGTGGTTGTTTACTAACTTAAATAAGCGCTGTTTACAATTGCGATATATAAAAGCCAAAATTCCGCCACTCGTCTATACCTGCACATTGCGATCTACCTACGCCCTGCCCCTCGATCCGCGTAGATCCTGAATTGCGTAGCAGTGTACAGGGTGCATCTCACTCGACGGGCGAGAAGCTCTTAGTTATGATTTTACCATTTGCGGTCAAAAAATAGCAATATATGAAAATGTGTAGTATATTCTTCATAAGTAAAACCAACTACACACTAGAGTTCAAATTAATTTTACACTTAAACTAGCGTGTACCCGCGACTTCGTTCAAGCGTCGAATTAATAATTTCTAATGGTGATGGTAAAGCAAAACAAGAATTTCCATTAACATACAAACTGGATAAAATTTTCTCACATTTGCCAAAAATAAGCTTTCTAACGTCGAGCAGTTTAAGCAGAATCGTGTTAATCAATTACTCAACTTTTGGAACACCCTGTAAGATTTTTTAAAAATTTCAAAATATGTAAAAAAACAAAATAAATTATGTGTGTCCAGGCGTTTTCCCGAAAGACTAACCGTTTTTTAAATAACAAATATTGTAATATTTGAGGGGCGTTTTCACCCCCTGTTGGAATTTGAGATTCGAGAAACCCCTCCTTATCGAACCTCAACCCCACAGTCAATCCGTTTGCAAAAATCAGCTTTAAACGTCCAGCAGTTTAAGCAGAATAGTGATTACTCAATGGTCATATTTTATGAAACACCCTGTATATATTTTTAAAAATCTTAAAATATGTAAAACAACATAATAAAATATATACGTGTTTTAAGAGTTTTTCCGAAAACTCACCGGTTTTAAATAAAAATATTCTAATATTTCAGAGTAGTTTCACCCCCTTAGAATTCGAGTTTCGAAAAATCCCTTCTTATCGAACCTCTACACACTAAAGTCAATCCGTTTTCCAAAAATCAGCTTTTTACGTCAAGGGCTTTAAGCAGGATCGTGATTAATCAATGACCAGATTTTCTACATAAAACACCCTGTATACATTTTTAAAAAATCTTAAAATATTATTCTGAAAATTTTTCAGAATAAATAAATACCTAAATATTGAAACTTAAAAGTAAGTAAGTACTGAAACATACAGCGCCATAATATCTCGACCTCCGTCCGTTATGCTCGTAACAGGTTGAAACAGAATGTATCTAAAACAACTGATGCATTATTCCCCAACCTGTTTCGAACCTCCATCGACAATCGACCGATGCAGCAGCGTTCCTTTCCCACACCGATTATCTCGACCGCCGCCCTGTTATGCTCGTAACAGGTTGAAAAACAACATATCTAAAATGACTGCTTCTCCAACCCGTTGCGAGCCTCCATCGACAATCGACCGAAGCAGCAGCGTTCCTTTCCCACTCCTGTTATCTCCACCGCCAGGCGTTATGCCCGCAACTGTTTCAAAAAACCTGCTTCTTTTATATCCTATTATTTTTAAGCTGTTGTAAATACGACCATCGACGGTATCAACCGAAGCAGCTACTTTCGCCGTAGTGCTTTCCCCACTCCGTTGTCCGTTGTCTCGCTGCCTGTATCGATGGTTGACGAAATAACATGTTTTCCATCCATACTAGTTGTTTTTTGGAATTGCTTCGAGCAGCATAGAATTTCGTGGTGATGCAGAGCGCCGACTTTGTTTTTCGTTTCACGAGCGGCCGATCTCTACGTGTCGTTATTTTATATCTGTTATTTTTTGGAAGTAGTAACGGTTGCGTTATGTTATTTATAAATAATTGTTATAAAATAACAGATAGTTAAATAACAACCCATCACTACTTCATGCGAAGGCGACCGGAGATTTCGCCTAAGCCCCGCCTTAATACGATACAACTCCGACTTACCTCGCGTCGCTACTGCACGATAAGTTAGACAGAGACAGAAGACTGCCGTACGTCGTGCATCGACTCTGATAGTAGGCGATGTAGAAATCGCCGAACTATGGCGTTTGTTCCAACGGTCAAAATTATTTTATTAGTTTTCTAACGCAGCGGACGCCAGCGGTAGTGAATATTTTAATATACAAGACCATACATATTAAAATAATATTGATTATTATAACACACTTCCGTGTATTAACAGTATTTTTATGTATTGGCAACATTAATAGTAAATAATGTAATGTAATACTTGCCTACCCTGAGGAGCCGCCACTGGGGGCTAACCATGATCTTCGGCCATATAATAATGGCCCACCAAATACGTTTAAAATACCTATACCGCGGCCTCCCCATAAGAGCAATGAGAGAATTTATGTCCCAGCATTGAAGGAGGACAGAAAATCGAGTCGAATGGTTTGAAGACATAGGTTCATCCTTGTTTAGTCAAACCTCCTACCACACAAGGATAGACTTATGTAGGAAATGCATTGAAATTCTATAGCCATCCTTTAACATCGGGACAGGAATTTAAGCGGTACCCTCCGTATATGTAATTTAAACGTATTTGTGGTCCACCGACTTAACATTCGCCCTTCCTATTCGCCACTTCGTTAACCGCTCGGGAACCGGTATTTCAAGATATTTGGACTGTTGTCTCATAAAAAAGATAAAAATACCATATACGTAAATTAAATAATACACTTAACAGGAAGCCTAGGAATTAAAAATGCTATAAATAAAACCCTATATAAATTTAAGAAGACATATTATATCAAGCTCGAAAAAATTAAATCTCTCTACGCCGCTGATTCCATTCGTCAAGAAAAATAAAATTTCACACGAGCCGTCTTCGATAAAAGCCAGAATACAGAACGAGCGGATGTACCGGTGTGTCTGCAGAAAATTTCGACGATTCGTTTACCTACCTGACACCAGATCACGCCACTTACCCGTCTTGCCAACGAAATTAAATGGAAGATGTTCGATTGGAACGTCGAAACTCGTCGGGCAATCTCGACAGACGCGGTTTCGGAAGTAATGATTCGATCTCTGCTATTTTCTATGCGTCGCGCATTAAATACGACAAATAATATAGATATGTAGATAAGCCCTGTTTTACAGGGTGGGTTAAATTGGACACTTTTAAAGGGAAACACCCTTTTATATCGGCTCCTTCTCCTATAACTATATTACAAAACATCCCCCTTTAGAACTTCGTCTGTCATGTTAAGAAATGAAAGTAAATAATAAAGCGCCTCTCGTGTTTGTTCGCACTCAAAAAATTTCATTTAATGCCTGTATATATTTTTAATATATTTTTTAAATTTACATTTTTTTAATTGTAAAGTAATATATTACATTTAAATAGAATATATTACATAACAATTATGTCAATTACAGGATTACAAGCTTATTTTCTAACATTTTTTAAATAAAACGAATTATAAAATTTCAATATATGTATATTTGTCGTAGGTATGAAAAAAGTGAAATATAAAATGGACAAACGCTTACTTTACATTGCAATAAAACTTCCAATTTCTTTGCAATCCAAACGCAATATTTCTATTTCAAAAATAAAAATATCCGACAACACTAAAATCACTGAAACTTCGGCGGCTGACAACGAAAACTGAAAAATAAATCGGTAGTTTTTGTTTTCGACCTGCATATCAACATTACGCGGTACCATTATGTTTTTGTTTTTGAAATAATATAAAATATCTAATTATAACATGTAAATTTTAATATTTTAACACGATTTTAACGATTTTAACTGTTTCTGACAATAACTAACTTTTTGTTATCAAGATGACATTTTAAACGGCAACTGACATATATGTCATAATATTTGAATTTTAAATATGTATGTAATATAATTTAAATTATTATATTGCAACTTTATGCTAATAAAACATTTATACATTCACAAAATACAACAAAGTCTAATAATATAGTTTGAAAACAATGAATATTGAATTAAAATTAAAAAATTTAAGTGCGACCCCTTGTGTCAAAATTCGATGATTAAATTTTCGCAATTTTTACACCATTTGATGACCGGTGGCGCCTCTAGTGTATGTTCGGGCGGTTGGTCTTTTACTCCCGCTTATGGCCATTAAAGAAAACGTTCTAAAGGGGGATGTTTTGTGAACTATATTTTTTCAGATAAAAAAACGAGATTTTGTAGTTTGTAGATGCATGGCATAAATTAAGATTGATTGACGTATTCACTTGTTTTTGGTCACTTCCTGTTTCACCGGAAATGACTACAACTTTTGATTTTTAAATGGCACCCTCGGTATATTTTTACTTTATTCGATAGAAAATGACACTCTGATTAGAATGGCATATCATACGTCAACTTTTGACATCAATAGGGTGAGTTTTAAATAAATGCAAATATTTTTAGGGTTGGTATATTTCGACCCCAGAAAAAACGTCGCGTTTAAATTTTTTTAAAATGTGGTTTCTTTCGCGAAATTTTTTTTTTGAAAATTTGAAATTTTTTCATTCATCATTCATTTTCTGTTCATAATATGACAACATAGGTAGTAGATTAAATTTACAAGAAAGAAAATCCAGAAATGATCCGGGGGTTCTCAAAATCCAAGCGAAAAATAATTTTTTTCAGATATTTTCCAAGTAAAATAGCTCGGTTATTTTCGACTTAATTGAATAAACGATAAAGAGAAAATATGTTTCTTTTATCGAGATCTACCAACCCTGAAAATATTTGCACTTATTTAAGACTCACCCTGTATACAGGGTGCTACAAATTCGAGGTACGAACATTGGTATCTCGGTAACCGTAATAGATACAAACATGGTTAAATTGGGGAAAGTTGCGTTTTGGGATGTTCACCAAGACGCTATCAAAAACGTTTTAAAAATTTCAAGGATTGTTGATTTTTTTGGAAAAAACGGGTTTTTTGAAAATTAATTCTATTTTTTCCTGTCGTTACTTTTAAGAAAATAAAAAAAAAACTAATTGCACATTCTCAGAGCCACTTTATTAGGGCTATCTGATAGTATTTTTAGATTTTCAAATTAGCTGATATTTTGTGAGATACGAGGCCAACTTAATTTTTTTAAATACGGACCTGCATTTTTTATTTCAGGTTTTGAAAAAACTCGGTCTCCTGAGTACAATGATAATGATATGCCACACTTGATACTTTTTTTTTTGTTAATAATATGCGTAATATTAGTCGTAGTTGTTATAAATAAATCAACTTCTACTAGTTTCTATAATACTCTACATGTTCGAAAGAGTTAGCACCCTCCCTATTGCACAAATTTATTTTTCGTTCAATTTTATTTATAGCTCTTTGAACTTTTTTCTTATACTTCCAAAAGCATTTTGTACTCTTTATTGTAAATGTTGAGATGTATTGATTTCACTTTTTAAATATTAAAAAAATAGAGCCGGATTTGAAATTAGTTTAAAAAGTGTTCAAATGTCCGAAACAAAAAAAAGTTAAGTGTGGCATATCATTGTTTGTGTCATTGTACTCAGGAGACCGAGTTCTTTCAAAATCTGATATAAAAAATGCATGTCCGTATTTAAAAAAAATAAGTTGGCCTCTTCTTCTTCTTCTTCCTTCTTCATACTAGGCGAATCGCCTGTTTGGTTTCGTCGTCTCCACCGGTTAGACTAACAAGTTGTCGCTCCATCGTTTTCGTGGACGTCCTAAGCTTCTGCGACCTAGCGGTGATTTGTCGCGTGGAACTCTCACTATCCTTCTGTTGTCCATTCTGCTGATATGCTCGTTCCATTCTTCCTTTCTGCTGAGTACCCACTCATTTACATTTTCCACCTTGCACGCTCTTCTTATGCTTTCATTTCTCTCCCTGTCCAAAAGCGTCTTTCCAGCTATTCTGCGTAGTACTCTCATTTCGGTTGTTTCTAGTAGTTGTTTAGTTTTCGCTGTATCAGGTCGAGTTTCTGCAGTGTATGTCATTATTGGTCGTACCGTTGCCTTGTAAATTCTCGCTTTAGTCTCCACCTCAATGTTTTTATTTCGCCATATTGTATCATTCAGGCATCCTGCTATTCTGGTTGCCTTCGTTGTCCGTTCTCGCACCTCCGCTTCTACATCACCATATCCTGAGATTTCTGTGCCTAGATACTTAAACTTCATCTCTTGCTGAATAACATTGCCCTCGACTTTCAGTTTGCATCTTAGTAGTACTTTTGATGTCGTCATGCATTTAGTTTTCTGGGTCGATATTATCATATTAAGTGATTTGGCAGTGCAATTAAATCGATGTAATAAGCGCTGTAGATCGTTCTCATTTTCAGCTACCAATACGGCGATACCAAGTTGGCCTCTGTATCTCATAAATTAATTCGCTAATTTGAAAATCTAAAAATACTCAATCAGATAGCCCTTATAAAGTGGCTATGAGAATGTGTGCAATTAGTTTTTTGATTTTCTTAAAAGTAATGACAGGAAAAAATAAAATAAATTTTCAAAAAAATCCGTTTTTCCAAAAATTTCAGCAATCCTTGAAATTTTTAAATATTTTTGATGGCAATCTTTTTTGATCTTCACAAAAAACCCTCTTTTCAAGATATCAATGTGTAGGTACACAACTAAGGCCTGTTCAACGAGTCAGGGAAAATTTCAACAAACTACGTTTAAAAAATGACAGAAAATACAATTGAGCTGTGAATTAAAGTGACAGACAGAAACTGTCACTGTTATGTATCCTCTGGTTGGACAGACTTTTCAAAATATTTAGAAAAGTTAAACAAATTTGAAACAAACACACATGCAGAATAAAGCATTAAATCTTTATAGTTACTTTCTTATTAACGAAGTTTAGTAATTTTTTATACAATACGATAAAATGGTATTTTATCGTCGACCGAAAAGATTAATTCACGAGCGATGAAATCGGGAGTGAATTAATTACGGGAGACGATAATGCAATTTTATCGTCGTGTATAAAACAATATTCTTTTCCCCTAGCGAGTTACGTTTTAAAAAATTGGCGTCGGGAGGCACGTATAGCCGCCCATACTAAAATATGTTAATATTTTGAAAACTGCGACTTTGATTTGATGTTATTACAAATTTTGTTGCAAATATTATTCCTAATCTTAATTTGAAAACCGCGTTTCGCTAGGTACTGTAATTTTGGAGTAACGATTTTTTTAAATTTTTAACCCCCTCCTATAACCCCTTACCAACCCCCCACCCCCACCAAAAACTAATGGCCAGATTCTCTGGCGCCAGAGTATTTTTGAGCCAAATTTGGTTGAAATCTGTTCAGCGGTTTTTGAGTTATCGTGTTAAGGTGGGTATTCATTTGCAACAAAACACTCCGAACGAACCAAACGCGCCGCGCGCGCTGTAGCAAGTTTGTGTAGTCAGTACGTTGCGCCGAACCGAACCGAACGCGCCAAACATTTTCCGAAGCTTGTCGGTAAACGGGATTTGCTCAAAAGAATTTGTTCGTTGTGCTTGGGGTGTTTTTGAACTGTACCTCACTATGGAGTGGAACAGAGAAAAGTGTTTAGAGTTAATTGATGAGTTTGAAAGGCGGCCTATTTTATTAAATTAATAATTAATTATTAAATTAATTAAATTCTTATGCATATAATCTAGGTCACTAAGTAAGGCCATATTATATTGACGGCGCAAAAAGAGGCTTCTTGCCCACATTTTTCGTCCTTTCCTTTTTTTCTCTTTTTAGTTACCCGCTAATGCCTCTATAATTAAAAAAGCACCAGCGGCTATGGTAATATCAGATGCATCCTTATCGACAAACACACTAACACTGATTCACACACTGATTACTGGTGAAAACGCAGCGAACACCGCAAACAGGCGGAACGCTCCGCGCAAAATGTTTTGTTGCGGGTCGTTCAGAGCGCTCCCGGAAAATGTTTTGTTGCAGATTGTTTGGAGTGCGCGGCGCGTTTGGTTTGTTCGGAGTGTTTTGTTGCAAGTGAATACGCACCTTTACAGACGGCAGACAGACAGACAGACAGACACCACGAAAATATTTTGTATTTAGGTCATTTATCACCCAAATAACTCATTTTGAGTGAAATTAAAAAAACTTTTTTTTGCCGATCAGAAATTATTATTTCAAGGAATTTATTGCGAGTAGAAAAAATATTGTGCTGGGTTGGCGTTGGTTTCTATGTAATTTGACAAACAAATAAAGCTGTCTCTTTAGTTGTCAGTTTTGAGTCAATATTTTTAATTCTTTTTCGTGTCGATTGCTGACTGAATTGGAGCCAGAAATTGCTCAAAACGAAATGAGTAAATTACCAACAGATATTCAGGCTGAGGCGACAAACGCCATATTCAAACTACTTCCATTTAAATCCCGAATAACTTACGAAAAGGAATACACAAATTTTCAAAAATGGAAGCAATTAAAAAACGTGCGAGAAGAAATAAAGTTTTTAACCTATCCTCGCTGCTAAAGTATCATTTAATCTACCCATGCGGTTAAAGTACTATTTTTGATAGATATAAGGCACTTTTAACAGTTGCTATGAAAAAAAATAATATTATTAAATTAAAAACGGCCAAATTCCTCATAATTAACGTTTAGACGAGGTGCATAAGAAAATCCTACAATATCCGACGAAACAGTCGACGCGGCAACGTCGCCGAACTGCATCTTCGCCACTTGTTGCTTCGTCGTCCCCCCGGAGCCCTCCCGACCCCTCTCTCGTCATCCACCCTTTCGAAACCGAATGGCGGGCGGTCGCGCAGGCCTTTCGACCTAAGCCCGGTCTCGCGTATCGCGATTTCCACGTCGTTCCGGCAGCGATGCGCCCTTGTTATTTGCCGCTTCCAGCCTACTTTGCGGATTTGGTAGTTGTTGTGAGCGAGAAGTGTCGGGATAGAGATTCGACCATCGACACTCTAAATTATAGATAGAGAGAAAAAAGTGGCACTTGAATTGTTATGATTAATTGCGCAAACAAGGCTATAGTTTCTTATAGGGTAGATGATATTTATTGGCATGTTAGCTTATTATCTTTGGTTTACAGACTTTGACAGTGGTGATATGATTTCTTTTAAATACGAGCGACATTTCGCTCGAGCGATCGCTCGTTTATTGAAATTTATCGGTTTTTCCCATTACTAGTATTAATCCACGTCTTGGAACACTTTGAAACATGCTTCTTAGAACAAGTATCCTTGGCAGCTAAAACAGGTTGTACCTGTTATTAATTAATCGCTGCTCCATCCATGACAGTATACAGGGTTGTTCACCACATACGACACGGAGTATTGTAGCTAAACGATTAGACTTTTACAAATTCGGGGTTTACTTTAAATTTTAAGTTTTGGGTTCGTTGAAGGACTATTAGAGCTACAATTTAAAAATATTTTTTCAAGATACAGAGTGTCCCAAATTAGCAAAAAATATCAAAGTTGTATTTTTTTTAAATGAAACACCCTGTATATTATTACATTTTTAGTTTCTATGATTAAAATAAAGGTAAATTTGTTTAAGGTTTATCTCACTTAAACCTTACCGTTTTTGAAATATTATCAATTTTGTGAATTTGCAGTAAAAATTTTAAAGCTTCATTTCTCCAAGAGTATCAAAGTTTTTAATAGTTATTGTGTTGCAAGTTATTGTGTTGCAATAATAAAAATAATACTATCTCATACAGGGTGTCTAAAAATTTATTTTAAATAATTTCTAGCTTTAAACGGCAGTAACTTGTTCAATTGAAGTGGAATACCCTGTATATTTTATGAGAATCAGATGCACAATTTAATTGTCTATCAAATTGTATTATACCACTTTTTACTTATCCCTTCAAGTTTTCGTAGAAAATGCATTTTCTTGTAATTTAGAACTCATTTATCAATATACCCATGGCATATTGACATTTTAGATTGTTTTTAAAGCAACAAATGTACAAAATATGCAGGTGCCAAAAATGATAATATAACTAGCCCATTTATGTACAAAAAAAAACTATTTAAATCTTTATAAAAGAGTATACCAGTAATTAAATATTCCACCATCATTTTCGCCCAAATATTAATTAATTACATACTTAATTGAGTTAGTTAATAAATTATTCTAAATAAATGTGAATATGAATCAGAAATCAATATAATAATAAGTTATGATAATGAACGTCTCTGTTATAAATAAGCATTCGTCAAAAAATGAAATAACATTTTTAAGGTGTTACTTTTTACCACACTGTCTAATATACATAGAAAATTCAGTTTTTTAGTATTTGGAGCAATTATTATTAATCAACACAAACAGTCAATTAATGTAGTTTGAATACTGGAATCATATTAATTGGTGCTCTTTAACAAATATTAAACAGTTTTTTAATTTTTTAACGAAATAAACGAACTATATTAACAATATTAGTATTTGTATTCTCTAAAAATTTGTTACATCTTTAAAAATAATCTAAAACGTCAATATTCCATGGGTATATTGATAAATGAGGTCTAAATTACAAGAAAATGCATTTTCTACGAAAACTTCAAGATATAGATAAAAAGTGGTTTAATACAATTTGATAGACCATTAAATTGTGCATCTGATTCTCATAAAATATACAGGGTGTTCCATTTAAATTAAACAAGTTATTGCCGTTTAAAACGAGTAATTATTTAAAATAATTTTTTGACACTCTGTATAAGGTAGTATAATTTTTACTATTGCAACACAAAATTTAGTAAATAGAAATACTTCAGTACAATATCTGGTTTTAAAAACTTAAATACTTCTAGAGAAATGAAGTATTAAAATTATTACTGTATTTTGACAAAAATCTAAATATTTCAAAAACGGTAAGATTAAAATGCGGTAAACCTTAATCAAATTCACCTTTGTTATAATCGTAAAAACTAAAAATGTAATATACAGGGTATAAAAATACAACTTTGATATTTTTTATTTATTTTGGACACTCTGTATCGTGTAAAAATATTTTTAAATTGTAGCTTTAATAGTCCTTCAACGAACCCAAAACTTACAATTTGTAAAATTCTAATTGTTTAGCTACAATACTCCGTGTCGTATGTGGTTGAACAACCCTGTAGAGGGATAAAAATGTGGTTTATTGTAGGGTATTGAATGTGTCTCATTTGTAAAAAAGGCAATATTTCAACTTCAAATACTGTTTCGTTTCTATTTTAAAAGTTTTTTTTTAATTTCTTTTTTCAATTTCTTTGGAATTTTGAAAAAGTTATGCTGGAAGGGAAATGTTGTGCTCGGCCGTCTACAAGTTAGGACGTCGATTGTGGAGACGAACGGAGTCAAATTTACCAGACCGGAGCGTATAATTTCGTAATGCGAAACACGAGAGGGCGCTAATTTCTCTCTGGGTCGGTCGTCTTCGGTTCCCTGCAGTCGTTTTTGCCCTATGTTTTTGCCCGATTTCGAGCAGAACGTTGGCGTTTAATAATTTCGCAGGGAGATAGAGGGTCTCGGCTCTGGATGCTTGCTGCCCGTATTATTTCTCTTCTAATATTTTGACCCTGGCGGCAAGACTTTTGTGTTTCCGCTGGGGTTTTTAGGTTAGTGCCTAAGTGCATGTTGGCGTTCGCAACAGCACACGCTAGAATTTAGCGATTGTTGATTGCGTTCTCGCTTGTTTCGCAGCAGATTACGTTTATGCTATTTTGAGTGTGTAGTTGGCACATATGATTTTTAACTGTATACAGGGTGGTCCGAACTGTATTCTGGAAACATATTCTCCAGATAAAAATAAGTAAAAAAGTTCTTATAAATGTATGTCTTAAAATGCTTAGTTTCGGAGGTACAGGGTGTAGAAGTTTCATTTTTGTTCCGATTTTTTCCAAATAATTTCCGAAGTAACGTCAATATTTGGATGAAAATTGGTGTCTGGGAGTTTTTTGACATGAGAATTTTTTTTTATTTTTTTACAACATGACAATAGTTATGACATAACCACAAAGTTGCACGAAAGAGTTTTGATTGCATTGGTTTTAACAACTTCTCTGCGGGAGGGGGTTAATCTTTCTTTTAAATATTAAATTTTATATTTAAAAGATATATAACAAAAAAAAAATAATCCCCTCCGCAAAGAAGTTGAAACCAATGCAATCAAAACTATCAAAGTAAAACCTCTGAAGGCGGGTAAGGGGACAAATAACTGACAATCTTTAGATAAATTGACAGAACTATTTTTTCTGTCAATTTATCTAATTATAGTGGATTATAATACGGCCCCTCTCACCTTATGATTTTAGTCTAGTTGTTTTTCAAATTGTGCTTACCATATTGTTATCTATGATTGAACAATTATTGTGATAGAAATAACCTTTTAACCTTTAAAAAAAATTTAACTTTTTAATTTGTTTTGTGATCGTATTTTATAATTTTGACCTCTGTTTGACTATTGGAATTTTCTATTATTCTGATTGTAATTGTTTCAGCTTTCTGGACCTGATGATGGGAATTGTTTAAGTCCCGAAACATGTCGCCCCTGCTTTTTTTGAAGCATTTAAATTTAAATAAACATACTAAAGATTGTGAGTTATTCCTCTTAGTCCCCTTACCCGCCTTCAGAGGTTTTACTTTGATAATATGTACTCATACTGGGTTAGAGAACGTTTAGAGCAATCAAAACTCTTTCGTGCAAGTTTGTGGTTATAAATAGTTAGATCTCGTTGGTAAAATAGCAGTTATGGGTAGGAGCAACGGAACCGTTCCTCTGGCGATTGCCTTTCGTAATCCCAGAGGGAGCAAAAAACGTCCTAAATTTAGGTTTAGTATTGGCAACGTTACTCTAAATGTCAGAAACACATAACCCAACATTTTTAGATTGTTTACAAATTTATTTTAGCAAATTTTCCTCTATTATGCATAGAATTAAATAAGTAACAGAAAATAGCAAAAACCTGATTGTTTATTGAATACCTAACAAAATATGTGCTAAAAAACCTTTAAAAAATTAGAAATTAAGAAAAATTCAATGTTGAAATAATTTTTCGTTTTTCTGAAAAATAGGTAAGAGATCGCCAGAAAAAAGTTCAGATTCGTAAT
Source organism: Sitophilus oryzae (assembly GCF_002938485.1). NCBI lineage: Eukaryota > Metazoa > Arthropoda > Insecta > Coleoptera > Curculionidae > Sitophilus > Sitophilus oryzae. Next base: position 1,236,017 of record NW_022147505.1, read on the forward strand.
CTACGACCTCAAAATAGGGTGTATACCAATTTTTGTGCAAATCGGACGATTTCCAGTTTTTTCAATAATTACGTTTATTTTTATTGATGGATTTTATTTTTCCATTTCCACTGAACACACTTCTTAAGAAAAAACACACAAAAATGAGACACTCTGTGTTGAAAAATATAGATTTTTCTATTTTCCAACACAAACATTCTTAAAAACGCTCCAGTTTTGTTTACCGCGTACGTATTTCCGAACCCATTAAACAACATGAACAATCTGAGAGATAACGGTCTAAACTAATTCTCCACTGGTGACCAAATAAAAAGTTTTTCAATGTTGAATTCATTGGCCGGGCGCGATGTGGGCACCAGATTAATGATTCATGCCTTCGAGTGTGACGGTTATCATAATTTATTAGAGTAGAAACAACAGGATATTACTTCCAACAAATAACTTGATAACACTAGTTTAATAAATTGATATTGTGGTCAAGCTAATAACAGAAAAGATAGAGTTGCTTTCAGATGGGAAAGACACTTATCTGTTGACTGTAATAAATAATTGATTAATATCCAGGTTTAGAGAGAAAACAAAAATAAAAATATGCAATGGTTCTTTAACAGAAAATTCTTGGAATATAATCAAAAAAATATTTCAGCATGTCCAGCAAGTTTCATCTACTGACATAATGGTTCTCTTAAGACTTCTGTATTATTATTTAAGACATATTGATTTGACATATCATTTGAAATATATAAAGCCCGGGTGTTTAGGGATATAAATAATATATCAATGTTTCTAATGTTTCAATGTTATGTCCATCCACAGCCAATGGTTGAAAATCTGATGTGATACATTGAAAGCAGTCAAAATTTAAAAAGAGAGAAAAAAAGTTGAAACCAAAAGCAACCAAAACTCATTAATGCAACTTCGTGTTGACTGGATAGCAGCTAGATGCGCTCTCCATTATAGTGGACAGCAAACTGCAGGAGAGAGGATTGGGCATTAGATACAGATATGATGGCGGTCTGTTCAACATAAAAAGACTCAGGGCAAAAACACGTACAAAATTCATCACAGAACTTTAATACGCTGACGATTGCGCTCTAGTTGCAAAAACTGTACAGCAATTACAAGAAATGTTGAACACATATACCTGGGCATACGAGGCTTTGGGCCTTAAGCTAAACATCGACAAAACTAAAATCATGTGCACTCCCCGGAAGATCACAACAATGCTATAAAAATTGGAGGACTACTGGAATATGTAGCGGAATTCAATTATCTCGGCAGTTTGATTTCGGAAAAGGCCAATATCGACTCTGAAATTCAGCACAGGATTAGCAGAATTGCAGCGCTTCAAGAGCATTCTGGAAATTAAAAGACAGGATTTTCTACAACCATGACCTGAGCACAAAAACGAAACTTGCAGTGTACCGAGCAATAATAATCCCCACCATGATATATGGAAGCGAAACCTGGGTGCCGTACCGCCGACACATGAACGCATTAAACAAGTTGCAACAGAGACACCTTAGACAACTCTTAAGAATCAAATGGTTCCATCACGTCTCAAACGTATCGGTTCTTGAAAAAGCTAACTGCGAGAGTATTGAAGTCATGGTTACAAAATCCCGACTAAAGGTGCGTATTCATTATCCGCACGAACGAACGAACGAACGAACGAACGAATGAAAGTGCGGTATATTTAGACGGGGACCGAACGCATGCGGCCGTTCGTTCGGTCGTGCGCTCGACCATCCGCTTCGAGTCCGTACATCAAAGGCGTTCGCCTGCGTGCGCTTTCAGATTTAAGGTGCGTATTCATTATCCGAACGAACGAACGAACGAATGAAAGTGCGGTATATTTAGACGGGGACCGAACGCATGCGGCCGTTCGTTCGTTCGTGCGCTCGACCATCCGCTTCGAGTCGGTACATCAAAGGCGTTTAGACGTCATGGTACAAAGAATACAAGGTATGCTCGATAGCGGCTCCAATTTCGTTCAGTTCGCGCATACCACCTGTGACGTCACTAGGAAAATAATGAATAAATAAAAAATAAAGAAAGTTGACAGGAGATCTGCATTTTTGAGGTTATGGTTAAGAATTGTTTATTTTTAAGACTTTTTAGTTCGTTTAATTTAATAACTACTAAAACCAGCAGTTCCAAAAATATATTTAAAAATAATAATTATCTATTAACATGGATTTGGACGATAATAGGTAAAAATACTAAATTTATTTCTATATTCGGTATAAAATTGTTTATTAGGTTTTTATTTTGCGATGTTATGGTAAATAATTTTCATTTTCATTGCCTCTGAATTCACATGAGGACAGAGTTGAGGATATCTATGGAAAAGTAACCACAAGAGGAATTGTTACATCATTTAAAAAATATTGGGAAGTTTATTGTTTCCCATCGAAAAGTAGAAAATGCCAATGCAGATGAACGTATTGTAATTGTGATAGAAGTAATTCTAAGGGTGAAGTTTATTATAATTAGTGGAAGTAATACCAAGGGTGAAGTTTATTATAATTAGTGACCTCTGCTTCTTTTTATATGTAGAAGTTTCTGGTTTTGAGAATAAATCGGTTGAACGACACCCAAAATTTAAAGGAAGTATTTGCATACCCAGAATATGCCCATCAAGGATTATATAGCTCAAATTTCCTTTAATGGTAGGCAATTATTCAATGCAAATTAACTTTTTAAGTGACTAAAATATTAAATAGTTTACAATATGGTATATCACTAAAAATATATTACTTTTAGGTACAATTAGGGCCCGATACATTTCAAAAAGTAGAATATTATTTTATATTAAATGAGGTATTGTACTAACAATCAATTTATTTAATAACGGAGATTAAAAATAACAGAATAAATAGTTCTTTTTCTTATACTACAAAAATAAACTATAGAATACAACAGTATTTAAAAAAATAAAAAGTGATGTTCCGGCCGAGATTCGAACTCCGGTCTCTCGCTTCCTAGCCCGACTCCTTATGCACTGCTCCATAGTAACTTGCTAAGCGATAATTCAATGACGGTATATAAACAAAAAAAAAACAGGTTTATAACAATATCTTGACGATTAGAACTGGCGCGCGAATGAAGAAATGCGTGCGGTCTTCTCGTGCGGTTCTATCGTGCGGTCCCCGTCCATACCACTAGCGAACATTCGTTCGTTCGTTCGTTCGTTCGTGCGGATAATGAATACGCACCTTAAGATGGGCTGGTCACGTATGCAGAATGCAAGAAAACCGCATACCAAAATCACTGCTTTACGGTGAGCTTGTAGACGGTCAGAGGAGGCCAGGCGGACAACTCAAAAGGTACAAGGACATTTTTCACGAAAACTTAAAGGGGATTAATGTGCAGAATGAGTGGGAAGTAGCAGCTCACAATAGAACTCAATGGAGAAGAATTGTAAACTCAGTTAACAGCGAGAACCAAAAAGTTAAGAGGCAACAAAGCAATGAGATTTTTGAATGTTCGGAGTGCGGTAGACAAATAACATCACGTATTGCGTGTCAAATACTCGTCAGCGAGTAATGGCAGTATATATATGTATAGATGCTTGACTTTTAATAATCATTTTTGTCATTATTTGGTCATTAATGAAACTTCGGGATATTTATTTTGCAGCCTGTTTTACTTTCTTTATAGGCTAAACGTTAACTTAAGTTCAAAATTTGATGAGAAGTTCAAGATTGGTCAGTGTGTAGTTGAAATTAAGTTAATTTGTATACACATACAGGGTGGCCCGAACTGTATTCGGGAAACTTCGGCAGCATATTCTGCAGATAAAAATGAGTAAAAAAGTTCGCGTAATGCGAATTAGTTTCGGAGGTACAGGGTGTAGAAGTTTCATTTTTATTTCGATTGTTTCCAAATAATTTCTGAAGTAACGTCAATGGTTCGATGAAAATTGTTGTCTGGGAGTATTTTGACATGAGATGATTTTGATGTCAATATGACTCATATTTTTGGGGGGCGCTACGCCACCTACATGTGTTTTAACTGTTTTGAAGAGTAATAACTTTCGCGTATAAAACTACCTAGTGAAGAATATACATTTCTTTCTTTTTTTTTATGTAAAGAATGTGTCTTGGTAAAAATCGCTACGAGCCATCGTTCTCAAGATATTTAAAATGGAAATAGTCAATACATGTTATTATTGACAAAAAATAAGCATGTTGGGTAGATAGTTATTTGACTAAAATTACAAATTTGGGAGCTTTTTATTTTTTCAAATGTGTTATTTGAAATTTTTTTGCAAAAAAAATATGATTAATTAAAAAAAAATAGAAATTTCCCAAATTTATTATTTCAGTGAAATAACTAATGTACATACTCAATGTGTATATTTTTCGTAATAATGACATGTATTGACTGTTTCCATTCTAAATATCTTGAGAACGGTTGCTCGTAGCGATTTTCACAAACAGATATTTTTTTACGTAAAAAATCACAGAGATGTAAATTTTTCCCTCGGTAGTTTTACACAGGTACGGACAAAAAGTTATTACGCTTCAAAACAGTTAAAACACATGCAGGTGGCGCCCTCTACCAGTAGGAGTTATATTGACATCAAATTCAAATTTTTCATGTCAAAAAACTCCTAGCACAGAATATCTAGCTACGCAACAGAAAAATACTCGAAATGAAAGAGCTAAAATTGCACAAATAGAATACTAGATGGCGCGACAATATCATAATCAGAATATAATTGGAAATTTTCAACTTTCGGTTTTGGATCGACGTAGATCGACGGCACGTCGACGGCCTTGAAGCTCGGCTAAAATGCACAGTTGCAGATTCAAACAGACTTTAACTGGCATCCCATTCTTTTTCTGGTGTATAATAATTCCTTTCTATTCTTCGTTTCTTGTCAGATACACTTATATTAATTATTCGTTTGGCTTTTAAAATAGTTTTAATTTTAAGTATATTATTAGAAAACATATGCTCTCAAAATACATTTTTAATATATCTACACTACTTTATTATGTTAACTAAGAAAATAACTTTAACTACCTTTAAAATTAATAATATACAGGGCGATTGATAGTGATATTTATTAATGCTGAAACGTTAGTAATGAAATATACGTTTAATAATAATGGAAACGATTTATTAAAATGCAGTACAAAAAATGTTAATTGACTAAAAAATACTATAATAACAATTTTTTTCTGTTTGCCACGTTATTTATATAGACCTAGGTAGATTTTAAAAAGTGACACAGGTACAATTAATAATATATTACTTAAGCATAAAAGTTGCTGTCACCGACATCGTACAATAAATTAAAATTCATAAAATAAATTAAAATTATTAATTAAACAAATCTTTATAAAGAAACACAAGTATATTAAATTTGGGCCCAATCGAACGCCAGGAAATGGTATCGTAATATGGTACTACATTATGGTACCCCTTGATATGCTTCATGGTACCATAATATTGCAATGTCATCACAAATACGCAAGTATAATCAAATATAAGCCAAATCGAACGTCAGAAAGTGGTATCGTAATGTGGTACTATATTAAGGTACCACTTTATATATGCATCATAGTAGATGCATCATAGTACCATCATATTAGAATGTTACCGAAGATACTTACTATACCAAGTTAAGCCCAATCGAACGCCAGGAAATGGTATCGTATATGGTACTATTATGGTACCTCTTGATATGCTTCATGGTACCATAATATTGCAATGTCATCAAAAATATGTAAGTATATATCAAATATGAGCCCAAATGAACGTCAGGAAGTGGTATCATAATATGGTACTATAGAAGGTACCAATTTATATGCTCCATGGTGCCATCATATTACGATGTTACCGAAAATACGTAGTATACAAAGTTTAAGCTCAATCGAACGCCAGGAAATGGTATCGTAATATGGTACTACATTATGGTACCCTTGATATGCTTCATGGTACCATAATATTGTAATGTCATCAAAAAATACGCAAGTATAATCAAATATGAGCCCAATCGAACGTCAGGAAGTGGTATCGTAATATGGTACTATATTAAGGTACCACTTTATATGCATCATACTACCATCATATTACAATGTCACCGAAGATACTTACTATACCAAGTATAAATCAATCGCATGCCAGGAAATGGTATCGTATATGGTACCTTTATCGTATATGGTACTCTATGTACGCATTATGGTACCTATTGATATGCTTCATGGTACCATGCTAATATTACAATGTCACTGAAGATACGTAATATACCAAGTTTAAGCCCAATCGAACGCCATGTATCGTAATATGGTACTATATTACGGTATCACTTATTATGCTTCATGGTACCATAATATTGCAATGTCATGAAAAAATACACAAGTATATATCAAATACCGTATGATACCGAAAAAAACGGCGTCCAGTTGGCTGGGAAAAGACGATCGATGACATTTCCCATATAAATTTACACATAAAATGACAGCGATTTTCATTTCATAGCCATCGCTAACGCCGTTTTTTCCTGATCATACGGTATGAACACAATCGAACGTCAGGAAGTGGTGTCATAATAGTAGAACAATACTTATTATATTGTCGCCGAATTACAATCAAAATTCAGGATTCAGTTAGAATCAAAACGTCAGGAAGTGATTTTAATTCAGCTCGTAAGATTTAACTCCAACTAACATGGCAAGTTAAATACTTAAACGTTTGAAAAAAGAGCTCTTAATATGTTTAAATGATGTAGCAAATTTGAAGCTAGGCTTTATCAGGAAACTATTACAATATAAATTACACAATGGCAACACTGCATAAAATTCTTTTAAATTTCTGTTTGTAGAAAACTGTTTTCTTTTAAATTTATCTCCCTCTGTTATGTAGTAATTGAAACTACATCAAAATATCTGATTTGGAGACAGGCTTTTAAAGCCTGTCTCCTTTTGAGACCTACGATTTTATACATGTAACGAGGCTTCTGTTGCGTAGCTAGATATTCTGTGCTCCTAGGCACCAATTTTTCATCTAACAAGAAAAAAAATATTGATAATATTAAAGACGTGACAACATAGGCTGGATGAGGAAGGCTCGGTCGACTGTACCCAGAAGTAAACATGCGTACAAAAAAGGTTGTTTGTCCGCGTTGAGATGTAAATAGTGTAGTCTATATTTTATTTTAAGTCTATGGTATACCCTGTTTGTGTATTTTCTGTAAACCGTATAAATGAGGTGGTTTACTGTAATGGGGTGTTAATAATGTTCGTTGTAAGTCTGTTATCCGCCAAGAGAAATTATGGTTAGAAATCAAAAGTTTATTGTTTTATAAGGTAAATATTAGACATTCTCTATGGATTCAACTGACTACCGCAAGCTGTTGCTAGGATATTCCATTATTTTTAATTGTGTTTTTTAGACATTGTGAATGATCGTAAACTAAAAAGTATAAAGTGTAATTGAAACTAAAATTGACCATAAAAGAATCATAACAGCAATAGATGTATGAAAAAATAAATCTCGTGCGCAGTAATTACGGTACGTGTTTTATTTACCCATAAAACGAATCAGTGCGGAGATCGGTTGAGTTTTACTTTTTTTACAAATGGCGTCGTCGTCGTCGCTCTAGCCCGAAATACGGCACCTGACACGTCCGTCGCCGCACTCACTCATATACACACGCATATCAAACAAAATGCGCGCATCGCAGCTGACCTAATCGGAGCACACAAGACTCCTGATCGATTCCCAGGTGCATGCATACACAGTGCCAACGGAGGCGGTTTGGGGCGGCTGTAGCTCACGGCCCCCCCGAAGGGTGGTGGGTGGGGGACCACCCGACCCCTCGCTCTTTTAGCCCAACCCGCCCCTGCATCCGCAGCCTTGTCGGAGACTCTTATTGACCCGATCCTGCTGGTTTGGTGCTACTGCTGCTGCTGCTGCCGGATGTTAATGGAATCCTGCCGGTTTGGGGGTTGCTGCCGTTGCTGTGCGGTACGAAACTACGAACGGGATTCATTCTAAGCGGGTTACACACTTTGAGATATGTTACGAGACGGGTATAGACTCTTTTCATGATGCAAGATGCATTGTGAAAGGGATCATGGACTTTGTAATACCGTATGATCGAATAAAAACGGCGGCAGCGATGGCTATGAAATGAAGATTGCTGTCATTTTATATGTAAAATTATATGGGAAATGTCATCGATCGTCATCTCATCGCCATCGCTGACGCCGTTTTTATTCGATCATACGGTATAAACACGGTTAAGGCTTGATTAAGGTTTGCAAAGCTTCATCATTTGCCATAAAATAGTGAGCAGTTTGTTACAGAACCATATAAATTATACAGGGTGTTTCAAAAAACATGTGGCATCTCTCGTGGGGAGATTCCTCGCGTAAGATTTAGATTTATTTTTCATATTAACATAGGCCCGATTTTGCTCTGTTTCGTAGCTACAGGGCGTTAAAGTTTTAAAAATGTTTCGATTTATTATAATTTTCTTCAAAGTGCTTTTAGTGATCCGAATGAAATTTTGGGGGTAAAAGTTACTATAAGTGCTACACATTTTAATGCTAAAAAAGTGTCGGTAAATTCATCAGGGGCGTGCATATGGGTTATCACTGAAATATTTTTCAGAAAAAAAAACATGTGCGCCACTGACTTTTTTCCTTTTGATATCAAAATTGTGTAGGCCGTTTAATGCCGATTAAAAGTTGTCTCTTGATATTTTGTCGAATTCGGCCTCCTTGATAAGATAAACTCAATTTTATTAATCAAAATTAATAAAATTAAATTAATAAGTTATATATTTTACCTAATTTATTATTAAATATTATTATTAATAGTTATTATTACTATTAGTCCAACATATAGCAATTTTAAATAAAAAAATAATGGTATTTAAGATAATTACAAAATACCTAATTTTAAAACGTTTTAACATCCTCTAACTCTAAAACTATGTATTTTCATACCCATGTTTATAGGAACCTTTTTTTCATAATTTTTGATGAGGAATCAATGAGTACTTATTTAAAACTTTCTCAAGTTGATATATTATTTTTTTTTTAATTGCAATTAGACTTGGACCAAGGCAAATTACTACAATTGCGTTTATCTCATCAAGGAGGCCGAAATCGACAAAATATCAAGAGACAACTTTTAATCGGCATTAAATTTCTTACACAATTTCGCTAACAATAGGAAAAAAAGTCAGAGGCGTACATGCTTTTTTTAGAAAAATATTCCACTGATAACCCATATGCACGTCCCTGGTGAACATTTTAGAAATTTTTTTAGCTTTAAAATATGTCACATTTATAGTAACTTTTGCCCCCAAAATTTCATTGGAATGGCTAAAAGCATTTGGAAGAAAATTAGAATAAATGGAAAATCACAACCTATATTGATATGAAAAATAAATCTTATTTTTACGTGAGGAATCTCCTCACGAGAGATGGCACATGCTTTTTGAAACACCCTGTATATCACTGTAATCACAAAACTTTTTTTAATTATGTCTTTATTTTCGAGAAAATTTAGTCCAAACATAAGGAATATTTTGTTGAGGTTTGACCATCAAAATCTGAAAAATAAAGAAGTTATCTAAAAATGTGCCACAATACGGATATAGTATAATCCTTTATCTTTAATTTTCTTCTTCATTTGTGTAAAAATACCTAGCCAGTTTTACATAAAACGTTAAATGCTAGTGATGGGTTGTTATTTAACTATCTGTTATTTTATAACAATTATATATAAATAACATAACGCAACCGTTACTACTTCTAAAAAATAACAGATATAAAATAACGACACGTAGAGATCGGCCGCTCGTGAAACGAAAAACGAAGTCAGCGCTCTGCACCGCCACGAAATTCTATGCTGCTCGAAACAATTCCAAAAAACAACTAGTATGGATGGAAAACCTGTTATTTCGTCAACCATCGATACAGGCGGCGAGACAACGGACAACGGAGTGGGGAATGCGCTACGGCGAACGTAGCTGCTTCGGTCGATCCCGTCGACGGTCGTATTGCGCTTATAACAGCTTAAAAATAATAGGATATAAAAGAAGCAGGTTTTTTGAAACAGTTGCGGGCATAACGCCTGGCGGTCGAGATAACAGGAGTGGGAAAGGAAGGCTGCTGCATCGGTCGATTGTCGATGGAAGTTCGAAACAGGTTGGAGAATAACGCATCAGTTGTTTTAGATATATTGTTTTTCAACCTGTTACGAGCATAACGGGCGGAGGTCGAGATATTATGGCGCTGTATGTTTCAGTACGTTATTAAGTTTCAATATTTAGGTATTTATTTATTCTGAAAAATTTTCAGAATAATATTTTAAGATTTTTTAAAAATGTATACAGGGTGTTTTGAAAAATCTGGTCATTGATTAATCACGATCCTGCTTAAAGCCCTTGACGTAAAAAGCTGATTTTTGGAAAACGGATTGACTTTAGGGTGTAGAGGTTCGATAAGAAGGGATTTTTCGAAACTCGAATTCAAAGGGGGTGAAACCACCCTCAAATATTAGAATATTTTTTATTTAAAAACCGGTGAGTTTTCCGGAAAAACTCTTAAACACGTATATTTTATTTCGTTGTTTTACATATTTTAAGATTTTTTAAAAATATATACAGGGTGTTTCATAAAATGTGACCATTGAGTAATCACGATTCTGCTTAAACTGCTTGACGTTTAAAGCTGATTTTTGGCAAACGGATTGACTGTGGGGTTGAGGTTCGATAAGGAGGGGTTTCTCGAATCTTAAATTCCAAGAGGGTGAAAACGCCCCTCAAATATTACAATATTTGTTATTTAAAAAACGGTTAGTCTTTCGGGAAAACGCTTGGACACGCATAATTTATTTTGTTTTTTTACATATTTTGAAATTTTTTAAAAAATAATACAGGGTGTTCCAAAAAGTTGAGTAATTGATTAACCACGATTCTGCTTAAACTGCTCGACGTTTAAAGCTTATTTTTGGCAAATGTGAGAAAATTTTATCCAGTTTGTATGTCAATAGAAATTCTTGCTTTGCTTTATCATCACCATTACAAATTATTAATTCGACGCGAACGAAGTCGCGGGTACACGCTAGTTTAAGTGTAAAATTAATTCGAACTCTAGTGTATAGTTGGTTTACTTATGAAGAATATACTACACATTTTCTTATATTGCTATTTTTTGACCACAAATGGTAAAATTATAACTAAGAGCTTCTTGCCCGTCGAGTGAGATGCACCCTGTACACTGCTACGCAATTCAGGATCTACGCCGATCGAGGGGCAAGGCGTAGGTAGATCGGAATGTTAGGTATAGACGAGTGGCGGAATTTTGGCTTTTTTATATCGCAATTTGTAAACAGCGCTTATTTGTAAACAACCACCGTTTTTAGAGAGGTATTTTAGATAACAATCGATATTTAGAAATGTTTTGACACCCTTGAAATACTACCACCGAGCACGTCATTGTTGCAACTTGCAACTGCGTTAATACGCCTGGCGGTCACCGCCTCATAAGGTGGGTTCATACAGCCAAATAAAATAAAATGAGAAATAAGGAATTCTTATTTGTGTGCGTTCATACAGGCAAATAAAATAAAATAAGAAATATATATTTGCTCATGCGCAGTACGATGAGGCTGGATAAAAGTTAACTTTTACGATTGTTTATAGGAATTTTACTATTTATAGTATATTTATTTATTCGTTGCCTACTATATTATACATTTTACCTATGTGAAATTAAAAAATAAATTAAATCCAAACTGAAAATATTTGTAGGTTAGAATTAAGCGTGCTCAAAGCCGTTTTCACATAAAATAAAACAAGAAGTTAAAAGATGAAGACTTTTTATTTTATTTGTTATTTTATTTGGCTGTATGAACGCATGTACGGTATCCCATATAACCAACTTTCTTATTTTTTTTTATTTGGCTGTATGAACCCACCAATAATCTTTCAGATATTTAGCAGTAAAATAAAGAAACCTGTTATTTTTAAGCTGTTATTTTAAGCTGTTTTTTATAAATAACTATAACAGTTTCAACTGTTATCTAAAAATAACAGTTTTGCCCATCACTATTAAATGCCGAACGCTTATTTTGCTAGTTTTTTGGACTAGTGAAATAGACTCTTAAAGTCTTTAGATATAAACCTGAGTTACCCTGTATACATGATCCGAAATAGCGAAGCTATTTCTGTTAAGCGCTTTTCTCTAGACGGTAATATCACCCGAGCATCTCTGTCGGCAATCTTCGGCCGTGTCGACAATTTAAATCTGTAACTTACCCCGTTCACATCCTCTCTCCCTGCACACAAAAGACGCCGCCGCCCAGCAACTGATGTCGCACTAAATTTTATACGATATTGATTTTCCGAGGCCAGTTTTAAGGAAGCAAACGTACGTTTTCTTTTTGCTTTTGTATGGAGACCGTAGGGTGGGTCTCCGTAATGTTAATAGTTAAACGTGAAAACATAGGGTGAATCCATTCTGTAATTTTTAGTCTTAAAAAAAAGACGGGAAAAGATGCGAGCACTTGGAGTAGCAAGGTACAGCTTGCCATATTAGAGCCGTTCGGTATACAAGGAAGATAATGTGGCTAGCACTACGCTTCAACCGACTATTATTACCTCAAGATTGTGAGAATCCCAAGAATTCATTTAAGGTTGAGTCGACCTAGGTACCCAAACTATTTTTATTTTAATAAAAATAGTCGGCTGATGAAATGCCGGGTGTGGGAATCGAACCCACTACCTTCAGATTGGTAGACGAGAGCCTGTACCTCTACGCCACCTGGCACCTTGTTTTAAAATTACTTCTTAAAATAATTCAACACAGAATATTCAAAAAATGTGAAATTGATTTAGATGATGGCCAATTTGGCTTTCGTGAAGGAATGGGGACCAGGGAAGCAATATTTGGTCTGTCTGTTCTCTTACAGAAATGTAGAGACCAACAAAAAGACGTATACATTTGTTTCACCGACTACGAAAAGGCCTTTGATAAAGTAGAACACACAGTGCTGTTTAACATCTTGTAAGAAAAAGGTTTAGACAAGAACGATATCTAATTCTTAAAAACACTATATTGGAAACAGACAGCATACATAAGGTTAGGGCAAGACGAAACAGACGAAATACAACGTGGAGTTCGTCAGGAATGTGTACTGTCTCCCTTACTGTTTAATATATACTCGGGATATATATTCGATAAGGCCCTACAAGATAAAGGCATTGGCATAAAAATAAATGGCGTCCCTATTAACAACCTTAGGTATGCAGACGACACCGCGATTATCGCTGACAACCCTGAGGCTCTTCTAGACGACATAGTTCGGGAAGGAGATCCATTGGGCTTAAAATAAACACGGCAAAAACCAAGATAATGGTCGTTAGTAGTAGAAATATTCCACCACCCAACATACGAGTATACGGACAATGCGTAGACACGGTAAATAAGTTCAAATACCTGGGATCCTGGCTAACATCGGACCTTGACCCCGACTTAGAAGTGACATCGAGTATAGAACAGGCTAGATCAATGTTTAACAAAATGAGCCTACTATGTAACCGATCACGCAACATCCACATACGTCTGCGTTTTGTCCATTGTTATGTATACTCAATCCTCTTATACGGCTATGAGACATGGACGATTAAAGTGAACACCATGAGACGGTTGGAAGTTTTTGAAATGTGGATCTACAGAAGACTCTTGAAAATGCCCTGGGCAGATCATATACGCAATGAAGAGGTTCTTGGGAGGCTTAACAAGGAAAGGGAATTACTTGCAAATATAAAAAAACGAAAGACAGCATACCTGGGCCATGTCATGTGCAATAGCAGAGCAAAGCTTCTAAAGTTGATGATTATAGAAGGAAAGGTAGAAGGCAGAAGAGGACTCGGGAGACGCAAGCACTTTTGGTTGAAAAACTTACGGGACTGGACTGGACTGAACTCACACGAACTTTTTCGAGCTGCACAGGATAGACAGTGTTTCGCCGCGATTGTTGCCAACCTTCATTGGAAGATGGTACTATAAGAAGAAGATAATTTAGTAGTGTTTTGTTAAGCTGGTACCGGGGTACGATGGTCACAGAGGTTTTAAAAGGGTAGATAAAATGAGGAGCATACTTACTATCTCTTTCTCAGCCTGGTTCCATTCAGTGTTGGATATAGGCCTCTTCTAGGTTTTTCCATGTTTCGCGATCTCTAGCCAGTCTTATCCATTGTCTTCCCGCCACTGCCCTGACGCCATCTCTTTTTTGGTCGGCCCACACTTCTTGTTGCTCCCCTAGGTCTCCATAGGATTACTTTTTGGGGCCATCGGTCTGGATCCTGTCTTGCCACATGTCCTATCCATTGCCACTTCAGACTTGCCACTCTTTTAACGACATCTATTAATTTTGTTTTTTGACGTATGTGGGTATTCCGTATTTTTTCCCTAATGGTGACTCCCAACATGATTCTTTCCATGGCTCTTTGTGCTACTCGTAGTTGTTCTGCTGTTTTTCGGGTAATTGCCATAGTCTCTAAGCCATACGTAAGCACAGGTAGAATGCAGCTGTCGTAAGCCTTTTTCTTTAGGTTCATGGGCACCTTTTTATCCTTGAAAATATTGCTCATATTTCCAAATGCTACCCATGCCAAATGGATCCTGCGTTTGATCTCCGTATTTTGGTTTTCCTTGCCCAGCTTGATTTTATGACCTAAATATATATAATGGTCTACGTTTTCAATAATAACGTTGTCAACGGTAATGTTATGGATATTGTTGCTCATTATCTTGGTCTTCTTCAAGTTCATTTTAAGGCCAATTTTCTGGGATTGGTCATTTAGCTCATTTAGCATGGTGTTTAGTTCTTGAATGTCGGTGCTCAGCAAGACAATATCGTCTGCGAACCTCAGATGGCTAAGGTGTACCCCATCGATGTTTAGACCTCTATTTTCCCATTCTAATTTCTTGAAGACATTTTCCAGTGCCAGTGTAAATAACTTGGGAGAGATGGTATCTCCTTGTCTCACGCCCTTGCCGAGTAGTATTTTTTCTGTTTTGAGGTCATCATCTAATTTAACTTGGAAGGTTGCACTATCATAGATATTTTTAATAATGGAATAATATCTGGAATCAATTCTCGCGTCCTCCATTGCAGCTAGAAATGACCAGGTTTCGATGCTGTCAAAGGCTTTTTGGTAGTCTACAAAGGCCAAATGTAGAGGTATATTGTATTCTGTTGTTTTTTCAATGACTGTTTTAATTGTTTGTAGATGATCGATGGTACTAAAACCTTTTCGAAAGCCTGCCTGTTCTATTGGCTGATAGGAATCTAGTTTCGTAGACAGTCGGTTGTTGATAATCCTAGTGAAGAGCTTGTATAGATGCGAGAGAAGGCTTATTGGTCTATAATTCTCTATATTTGTAAAATCTCCTTTTTTGTATAATAGCACAACTTCTGCGTTTTTCCATGCGTCCGGGATTCTACCCTCCATCAGACATTTATTTAACAATACTTCCACGGCATCCACTAATGGTTTTCCGCCCATCTTCAGCATTTCAGGTGTAATACGATCTTCTCCTGGGCTTTTGCCATTTTTTATTTGTTGAAGTGCGTATTTAATTTCTGTGGTTGATATTTCTGGCATATCTTCTGATCCTACGTTTGTGATGTGTTTTTGTACTCTATATTTGTTTGGTATAACAGACTGATAAAGTTGTTGTAAAATTTGTGTATTTCATTTCTAATTTCATGTTTGTCTGTTGTTATAATGCCATGTGTGTTTCTTATCTTTATTATTTTTTGTTTTCCGCGCATTTGTTTGCGTCTTAACACTTAAGTCTTAAGTCTTACAAGTTAAGACTTACTATATGCATTTTTTGTCAATTTTTTAAGATTTTCAGCCGAAGGTAGCATTGCAACCTACATACTACAATCAAATGATGAAACAAGTACTATCAATACAATACCATTCATAGGTACAGAATTCTTCAGCGGTGTTGTAAGAGCAGTTACAAAATTGTCTTGATACATTTTTTCGTAACTCTTTATCGTTCACTCACCTTGTATACTAAACTGTTCCGTTTCTCACGATATTGTAAATTATACGAGCTTAGCATGTTTTTCTCTCTATTTAAATAATTTTAATATTATTAGAAATGTTGTATCATAAGCTTGAACATTATGATAACTCACAGATACAAAAATGATTACAATACAGAATGTTGTGGTCAATAGATCGCTAAAATGGTGGAAACGTTATAAGGAAAAAAGGGGAAATATTTTATAGCAGAATTTACGGTAAACTGTTAAGTACAGGAAATCTGTTACAAATGTGTATTTACTAACAGCCCATTGCAAGCTCGATAGGCATTTAAAGGCTGATCCGATTGACAGACAATGTGCATGTACTGAGCAGATAGCAAGACATATTCCATGTCAGTATGATGGCCTGGCAAATATGTCTTACACATTTTTCAATGAATTAATCTACAATGAAGCTATTGTCTTGGTACATTTTTTCGTAATTCTCCTCTATTCGTTCGCTTACTTTTTATATCAAGTAAATGTACAATCTCGCATTGTACAGGGTGTCCCAGAAATAAGTGCAAGTATAGCAGATCTTTTCTTTCAAGTCACATAATTTAAATATTATTAGAAATGGACTATCATAATCTTAAATATTATGATAATTCATTGAAAATTTTATAATATATTATTTTCTAAACAAGTAACGTTAATTTAATAACACTAATAACTTATTTAATTTTGATGGGATTGGCAAACAAACCATGTGCAGATGGCAAGACGGCACTTTCTGTCAGTGCGAAAATCTGGTAAATGTGCGATTCTTTGTACTAGTCAGTAATTGACCATTGGCAAAGAGCTATATGGATGGTTCAGTCTCGGGTTATTAGCCTTTTTGTAATCTAGTGATAAAAAGAGGACCACTGTAACAGGGGAATAGACCACTGCCACCTCAAAAAATCTACAACGCTGTACGATTTGCTTTTTAAGTCATACGGTATCAATCCATTTTAATAAGTTATTGTATCATTAGGTATAGATGGTATTTAAATATCAGTATTATTGAAATAAATTGTTATGGTATAAAAAAGAAATGTCAATATTATGTTGTGTATTATGTATGAAAATTATGATAGCTTTTAATGGTTTTAATTTAATAACTCTATTAACTGTTACTAAATTTAATTTATAATCTTTAAATATATAAATAAACAAGTTTAATGTATATTCCGATAACACTCAGTGAAATTTGTAATTATGGAAATATGAAAATTATTAATTTATCAATATTTAATACGATTATTAATATTATACTAATTTATTATTATTAATACTCTATTATGCTGTCTTAGTTAAAATATAGAAATTTTAATGTATACAGGGTGCGTTTCAAAAGTGGCTCACACCTATAACTTTTTTATTTTTTCAGATTAGAAAAAACGAGATTTGGTATGTTAGTATATGACAAATTAGGATTGACTGACTTGTATTCAATTGTTTTCGGTCACTTCCTGTTTCACTGGAAATGACTACAACTTTTGATTTTTAAATGGCACCTTCTGTATTTTTTTACTTTATTCGATAGAAAATGACATTTTCGCATATAGATTATTTTTGGTTTATTTGAAATTGTACCATGCAGTTCATAACGACAATTTGACTCGAGATACCAAGCGTTTGGTACCAAATTATTCTTAAAAAATGCTTTTTCCAGATATGCTAAAAGTTTGTATTGAAGTGAAATTTCGTGAGCTTATTTAAGACAATTTAAAGCATTTTCTAAAATTATGTAGAGTTCTACAGGGTATCCCCAAAAAAAGTTACACATGAAAGTTATGTTTTTTGTAATGGAACACCCTATATATTAATTGATTTTTGGATTCTAGTAAAAAAATAAAGGTTTGTTTCATTAGAATAGTATATGACTAAAATGTATAGTTTTTAAAATACATTTCACCGGCATGAAAAATGGGCACCTTAAAACTTTGATGTATTTTAAAGGTTCATATAATATTTTGTTTTAATGGGTCGATTTTGATGATTTTGTGTAGCAGTGTGTAGCCAAATTATGTGACTCTCTAGTATCTTTTCCTAAATTAAAAATGAAACTTCCCATCTGTTAATTATACGAGGGAAAACAAAATGTTGATATTTTGGTGAAAGTTTGAAAAACCCTGTGGAATATGTTAAAACAGGAAGAAAATTAAAAATCATTTTTTCATCTAGATACATCCTTTTTCGATGGTTTGTGTTTTAGATCATCTCATTAGCTTTATTTTTGTTGGAAATATTCGCTTTTGAAGAAGAAGAATTTTTATATTAAGACTAGTAGTGGGAACTATCGAATGAATACTATCGAAACATTCGATAGTTGCAATTCATTCGAATAATTCGATAGCTAGTAAGAAAACATTCGTCGATAACTATTCGAATAAAAATTATCGAATAGATGCGTCATCTGCCTTGAAATATTGTTTTCTAGTAATTCGGCAGCAAAAACCATTCATTTATAAAATTCATTCATTTATCAAATTCATTTATTCTTCAGGATCGATTTTAATAAAAATATAAACTGGATTTTAGTTGTCGTCCGGCGACGTAGGTTTCTTTCCTAGAAACCCGACAGCGGTCGGTGGCAATGCTATGAAAGAAGCCGGCATCTTTGATTTTTTCCGGAGTCAAATAAAGATAAGGACACATTATTTTTTTTATTGGGGTGCTAGTATTTACACAGAAAATACATTATGAAGGGCGCTGTTGCCATATATTCGTATTAGTTTGTATTAGCAAAGATTATTATTTTTTAACATTAGTCAGTTAGGGATAGTATGTCTATATGTTTCGCATTTTCTTATTAATGTTCTGTTACACTGCAATAATACTTTTTATTTTGGATGTAGGAAAATTATTTTTAATGTTTTTAAGCAAAGACTGGTTTAATAAATAATAATAACAGTAATAATTTGTTATACCTATTAACAAAATTTAAAATCATTTAATAATATAAACATTTTTTTTAAGTAGTAGCAAAATATAAACAACAAATAGAAGTCAAAAGTATTTATATTAGATCCTATTTAAAAATAATATAGTCTCTAAATGGCAACGTTGGTTTATTAAATAATAATAATTACAGAACTAATTTGTTATATTAACAATAAATTTTAAAATCATGAAATATAAACATTTATTAATTTTCTAAGCATGCAGTGTAATGGAAGGAAAATATAAATAAAAAATTAGAAATCAAAATGATGTATATTACTTTTTATTACTTTATATTACTATTTAAAAATAATATTTACTTTTACTGGCATTTACTTTAAAAAATAAATGAAATATTTCTTCGCAAAAAACTACATGTAAGAGAATTAGCATAAATATTTACAAACAAAATACAAACATTGTTAACTTTTTTTAAATTGGCACGTGTAAAACTTTTAATTTAATTTTCTCACCCCAAAATTTGAGTTCGATAACCATTTACTTAACCACATTACTTAAATATGATTATTAAGTTCAATTAATTCATATTATTAAAACATCTAAAATACAAATACCTATATATTTTTAAAATTAATTGTAAGTTCATCTCATCTCTCTTAAAAAGTGCTACTTCTCAAAATTTCCCATTAAAAAAATGCAATCTAACCTAACCATAATATACCATATAAAATAAAATAATTGAAAGATCGGGCTACGGAAAATCACACAAATTTTCGGAAAAATTTTGACCACTTCGCACACAATCGTCAATAAAAAAAACTACTATTTTAGTATTTTAAATATTTTAATAAACTCAAAAATAGCATAGTATTTACAAGGCGAAGTTATAAAAATTTGGAAGAACTAATAATGCACTGACGCACACAAAAATCAAACGAATACTAAATACTAAATTTCATTTATCAAAAGCATTCGATAGTCGTGGCGCAACGATAACCATTTAGTCGCACGGCGAGGTTATCACATATGCTTTAGTATACAAATGAATGAATGATTTTATTCGAATAAAACCATTCGATAGTTGAAATCATTCATTCAGTAACCATTCGATAGTCTAATTCATTCGATAGTTCCCATCGCTAATTAAGACCATGCCTTTGCTTTTGGGCCTAGTCCACAAATCTAGTAAGTTCTGATCCCGAAGCAGGCCTTCTTGACATAAGATTTGCTTTATTTAATCTTCTTCTTATAGTCCGTTAGTTAATATGTACGTTCCTTAAGTGCAATTCATTATCAATTTGAAAAGCTGGCTAACGGCGGCGGTTCCTTAGCGATAAACTTACAATAAGTCGATCGTCTCGATTAGAAGTTCTCATACGAAGGTTCCTGGACGTCTAGAATGACGTCCTCATGGATGTGGTCATAATTCGAAAACCAATTAGTACACTCTATGGTATTAAGGTATTTTTGGAACTGGAATTTTATAGCAAATTCACTGAACTAAACAAATATAGATATATATTTGACTCACCCTGAATATCTATAAAAATATTTTTGAAATGTGAACTACCATTTAACACATATTTTGTAAAAAGTTAGAAGTGAAAATCTCAAATAGAAATCCTGATACAGAGTTTTTTTTAATTTGAATATGTGTGTTTTTTAAATACTAAAGTGAAAGCAAATAAACGAATTTAAATGGGTAAACTTTGTAATATATCTTATTAACAATACAATGCAAAAAGTTTTATAAAAATTCGTTCACAGTAAATGAATTTCGAGGTTTGTATCCCATAAAGACTTAAAGCACTCCACTATGTCACTTTACTGAAATCCAGAACTCGTATCGGTCGTACCAAGATAATCCTCCGTAGGTGTTATCTTTCGTTAGGTCGCGTTATCCGAAATAATGACATTCTTTTGCCTTTTTTAAACAGCGTGCCTTGTCGCCAAAGGGGGGAAATCGCCTATAGAGTGTAATAGAGGCTGCGGCCTCTCCTCTGCTCCCGAGATAACCATCGCGGCGGGAACGGCGGTGGCCGCCCCTAATTCGCCAGTTTCCCCCAAACTTCCGGTCCGCTCCGATCCGTTTCCCCTCAACTAGGTCACTCAGTGACGCTGTGTGTTTGTCGGCGAGGTCGAAAATCGGGGGCCCACAGGTTTGGTTTTTAATTTTGGTAATATTCGGAGGACATAGAGCTTGTTTATGGAAAAAGATACTTTGTCACAAATCTGTTGCGCGTTTTTCTATTTTGATAAAACACTGTGTATTAAAGTATTCAGTGATCTGGTACTATATTGTCAATTATATTAGTTATGCATGCTATATAATTACTACACTATACCGGGGGACTTATTCAGTTGTTCATCTTCACTTCCTGTTTCACCGGAAATTATTACAACTTTTGTTTTTAAATAGCACCCTCGGTATTTTTTTTAGGGTACCAAATTATTCATAAAAAAATGTTTTTTCCAAATATGCTAACGAGCCACTATTGTTCTATTTGAAAAAAAATTAAAAATACGACTTGGGCATCTTTTAGCCGACCAGAGCAAGACACGAAAAACATTAAATGATAAAATCTATTTTTCCAAGGCCCCTTTATTAAAAATTAATGTTTTTAACACAGCCATGGCACTCTAGAAGCGAAAATGTCACAAGTTAAATGACATGTTATGTCGTTTTATTCAGAGTGTCATTTTCTATCGAACAAAGTAAAAATATACAGAGGATGCCATTTAAAAATCAAAAGTTATTTCCGGTGAAACAGGAAGTGAAGAAAAACAGTTGAATACGTCAACCAATCCTAATTTATTTTAATGTATAAGCATGCTTTTCTTGAAGACAAATAATTTTTATATTATTAGGAATGGTGTATCATATGCTTGAATATTATGATAACCCTTGTCGTTTTTTTTTAAAGTAAGGTAATTATTGCAAATACTGAAAATCGGCATTTTTTTCAAAAAAAATAGTATACACTCTATTTTAGGTCGTCGAATACGAGTGACCACATCGCTTTTGAGTGGCCACAGACAGTTTTTTCCGAAATTTAATAAAATGTATTTTTTCGAAGTTTCTTTAAGTTTTTCGTACATAATATTTGCTATTTTCTGTTACTTTCTCAACCAATTCAATATGTAATACAGGAAAATTTGCAAAAACAAATTGGTAAATAATCTGAACATGTTGGGCGAGGGGTGTCTCACTGTTGGAATTACAGGTACATTTTCTTGGCAGTCGTTGGCATCAGTCGACTATAATTATGTGGTAGATATAGGCTGACTTCTTCGCAGTCGTTGGCAGTCGCTTGTCTGTAAAATGATATTTTGGCAGTACATTACATTTTTAAGGTTCCGTACCCAAAGGGTAAAAATGGGAACCCTATTACTAAGACTTCGCTATCCGTCCGTCCGTCCGTTTGTCACAAAGATCTATCTTATGAACCGTTATAGCTAGACAGTTGAAATTTTCACAGATAATGTATCTATGTTGCCACTATAAGAACAAATACGAAAAACAGAATTAAATAAATGTTTATAAATAAAAAAGTACTTTCACTAAACATTATCTTTTAAGTAAGAATTTTACATAGAATCTTTCAAGTCCTCGGTGGCCGCGCGGTTAAAGCGTTAGGACTTTACGCTGCTATGACGTTGGAGCCGTAGTAAGGCAGGTTCGAATCCTAGTCAAGGTAATTTTTTTTAATCTTTTTTTTTATTTTTACATATTTCTACATATTTATTATTGATTAATACAATTTTTAATAATGTGTTTCTTCATTTTTTTTTAATTACTTATACGCGCAGTCAAAATTTTAGCTAAATCGGAAAAAAGCACTTTCCAAGCAATAAAAAAAATGAGTAAACCAAACCCATTTTTACTATCCACAGCGACTTTTTATATTATAGAAGCTACCTAAATTTCAGTTACCGAAGTTACCGGGTAACTGACGATCTATCGACACGAAGTTGCAATAAGTTTTGATTGCTTTGAATTACTTGATTTAAAATTAAATGTCTCACGTTAAATTGTCAGTCAGCTTTTGTATCATTTCCGGATAATAGGTTACTGGCAGCGGCTAGAAAATGGTACCTAAAGGTTCCTACCCTCATTTCCTTTGCTGACAAAGATTGTTTTTCGCAATCTACGAGGCCTCTGCTGGGCTGCAACATTTTTCTATCTGACACAGTTACAGTATTTCCAATAATTACACGATTACCAGTATTTCCAATAATTACTAAATGTGTTGTTAATTTAATAACTCTAATATCTAATTATGTATTTGAAATAATTTCAGTATTATTACAAATGGTGGATCATATGCTTGAATATTATGATAACCCTTGTTGTTTTTGTAGAAAAGTAACGTTAATTTAATAACTCTGTATAGTAGCAAATGTTGTATAGCCAACAATAAACAACTATGGACCCAACTATAAAGAGAGTATGTTAGGGAGGCTACACCATAATTGGAAATGGTTGAATATTATTGTCAGAAAATTTTACAATTTGTAGACAAAGGTAAAGTAAACAAACAAACTAAACAAATAAAAGAGAGTATACAAATTACATTGTCAGTCTTATTGTTTAAAATAAACATTTATAAATTGTACAATGTCAAAGAATAAAAAAATAAAAATAAGATTCAAAAATATTTAATAAGTTTATAGTAAATATAGTAATAACAAACATTAGACCAGTGTTTACAAGATCAAATTCGATTATCAAAATATAAGTCATTTACGGCGTAGAAAGCCTTGTCTAGTAAATAAGGTTTCAATGCTTTGCGAAATGAAGAAAATGATGTTATGGATTTGATTTCAAATGGCAGGTGATTGTTTGTTGCATTTTTTTCGAGTTGAATAATATTGAACTTTTAACTAACTCTGAGCGTGGGGTAGGTAGACAAATATCATGCTCCGCGTTTCTGAGTGGATAAGTGTGAGATGACCTTTCTTGAGAAGCTGATACATGCTTACGTATTAGGCAAACGGATTCAGGAAGGATTCAAAGGAAATAAGAGAGTTAATATTAATATTTGTATTTTTTTAAAAAGGTCCTTCCAATGAGTTCTAGTGTTTAAATTGCAATCGCAGTTTTGCGCATCTCTATTTTACCTACAACCCCAGCTTATAAAGAGTCACCTTATAAGAATATACTCTCTTAATTTGGATAAATAATAATAATAATATATTTTATATAACCCGAAGTTTTCATCCATTTATTGCAACATTCGTAATTTTTAGTTGTCTGAAGCCGCTCGTACACACATAAAGCCACAAAATGGTTCAAACCAGTTCAAATAGAACGAATATCCTCGCAAGGCGTCGCTGATCTATCAAGAACGGGGACGACGTTCGCGTCGAAAATCTCTTTCTCGGCCGCGTCCTAAAAACATGAGCCTTATTTAGAAAGAAGGGTATATATATAGGCGACGTTTCGGGTTTACATAGCACGTTATATATTTCTTCCGATCGATAGCACACCGTGTCTCGTCTCTCCTCCGAATGCACAAAATACTTCTCTCTCCGGGCTGCGGGGCTCTCTCTACATCCGAGGAATAATATAATTTTCGCCGCTAGTCTTCTCCAGGTCAAACCGGGGGCGGCTGGATAGGCGGCGTCGACGTATCGTCCGCGATGAAGCCGAGTTTTTTCGTCCTCGGCTGGCTTCGTCACAGGTATTTCTCTTTGCGTTGATTAGTTAGAGCCTATAGTGTTTAAGTTTTTAGTTTATTCATCGGCTTCATGTTTACTGTTTCACTCGTTCGCAATTAATAATTGGTTTTAATAGAATTTTAAACATTTATTTATTTAAAGTATAACATTAAGTGCACAATCGTATTGGCATCGCCCGATTGGGAGCTTTGCGCGTCGAGCTTTGCTTTGTCTCAGTTGTTTCTTATCCATTACAAGACAAAATTATGTTGGTAAAGAAGCATCCTCATCAGATAACACGAGCGAAAATTCGCTCGAGTAATCGATTATTGAAATAACCGACATCGCTGGATTATGAACGACCGACGCAAGTGACGAGTTACGAGCGACGAACGCAAGCGATTCTAAGATAAGAATTAAATTGAATTCCCATTTTAAATTTTAACGTGACATACTGATACGAAACGGGCGAATTTGCTACAGACATTGCAGATAGCAAATTTATACCACGTTTTCCGTTGCGTATCTGAGTGACAAAATTTTGCGACCTACATCGACAATGCTTTAAACTAGTGATGGGAAAAACCGATTAATTTTAATAATCGAGTACTCGAGTATCAAGCGATTGCAATAACCGAGCGATCGCTCGAGCGAAATATCGCTCGTATTTAAAAATACGGTTTTTCGTCCGCCGCTTGTTGTAAGTACTCGTTAACGCCAAGCGCCAAGCAGTAAGTTGCGTGCGCAGGGTACGGATTCTTTCGGTGATGAATGGCAAATAGCAAACGAAGAGCGATTCGCTTGATTTAGTTTATTTCAAAGCATTGCCGATGTAGGTCGTAAAATGTTGTCCCTCAGATACGCAACGGATAAATATATATATACGGCGTCGTATAAATTTGCTACCTGCAATGTATGTAGAAAATTCTCTCGGCTTTTTATCGAGTATGTCACATTAAAACTGGATTTCAATTTATTTCATTCTAGGATCGCTTGCGTTCGTCGCTCGTAACTCGTCACTTGCATCGCTCGTTCATAATCGGGCGATGTCGGTTATTTCAATAATCGAGTACTCCGCTCAAGTTATCCCATCACTACTTTAAACCAAACTAAATCAAGCGAATTACTCGTCGCTTGTCGCTTGCTACTTGCCATTCGTCACCGAAAGAATATGTGCTGTGCGCACGCAACTTACTGCTTGGCGTAATGAGTTGCGAGTACAAGCGGCGAAAAACCGTATTTTTGAATACGAGCGAAATCTCGCGCTCGATTATTGGAATCGCTTGAAACTCGATTACTCGATTATTGAAATTAATCGGTTTTTCCCATCACTATTTCTCATAGGTATAGAAGTATACTCATAAAAAAGTTGCGCCTAAAAAGGCTTATTCTTAAAAATACGAAAAAATCATTCATACAATGAATACAAATTGTTTTCTTGATGAAGAATTTTAACAGTTCGATACTTCTTCTTTCGCACGTCTACAACCATTAAAATAGAATGAAGTCAGAACAGTAGCAAAGACTCCGCTCCAAATTCAACCAACTTATGAACCGTTACAGCTAAACAGTTGAAATTTTCACAGATAATGCATCTATGTTGCCGCTATAAGAACAAATAGTAAAAACAGAATTAAATAAATGTTTATAAATAAAAAAGTAATTTCACTAAACATTATCTTTTAAGTAAGAATTTTACATAGAATCTTTCAAGTCCTCGGTGGCCGCGTGGTTAAAGCGTTAGGACTTTACGCTGCTATGACGTTGGAGCCGTAGTACGGCAGGTTCGAATCCTAGCTAAGGCGACTTTTTTTAACCGTTTTTTTAAATTTTTACATATTTATTATTGATTAATACACTTTTAAGTAATGTGATTCTTCATTTTTTTTAAATTACTTATACGCCCATTCAAAATTTCAGCTAAATAGGAAAAAAAGTTTATAATAATATAGTATCTAATGTTGTTTAAAAAACCCTTCGTGCGCGAGTCCGACTCGCACTTGACCAATTTTTTGTCCTTTTTTAAATTATAGGAATTGTGACGCTTTTGTGCCATTCTTGTTGTTTCTGATGTTTCGAGTATACAGGGTGAGTTTCCTACGATGTTCTCTATGGGTATCTCGGAAACTACTGGAGATAGAGACTCAGTTAAATAGGGAAAGAATTGCAGTTTTGTGGGGTCATAAATATGCGCCTTTCAGATTTGCGAAAAAGTTCATGGCTTACTAGATATTTCGAAAAAAACAAATTTTGGCTATTTTAAAAATTGTCCCTAATTCCATTATAATCTATTTTAGACAAAAAGTTTTCAGATAGAAGTTGTAGATAATCACATCCCTAATGAGATTGTGTTCTCCGATTTTTTCTAAAGCCTGTCATTTTTGACACATGACACAAACATGTTTTTTTAAATGGAAACCATAGTTGGCCATGACTTAATAAAAAGCGCCATTTTTTAGGTTTTTCAACGATATAAGCTATAATATGTTTCTTTCACAAAATTACTGAGTTATAGCCAATTCTTACCTTTCTTGACTAATTCACTTAGTTAGCCATGGAAACAAGTTCAATCGTCGTTGCTCTCAGAAATGTGAAATTGTCACATCCAATCTTTGTAAATTGAAATAAACAAAAATTGTAATTAAGAGTTTTTTAAATGAAGAAAAACGTGTAGGATTATTGGTTCAACTTTTCTTGGCCATACAGTTTCGAGGATACGTTGATCGGTGAACATTACGTTTTTTAGAGAACGGTTTTCAGGACATGTTAGAAAAGTTAAATTAGATACTCGCGCATTAATAGAGTGGTTCCAACATGACTTTCATTATGACACACCAACCCCCCCCCCCTAATTTTTTAAAATAGCCAAAATTTGTTTTTTTCGAAATATCTAGTAAGCCATGAACTTTTTCAAAAATCTGAAAGGCGCATATTTATGACCCCACAAAACTGCAATTCTTTCCCCATTTACCCGACTCTCTATCTCCAGTAGTTTCCGAGATGCCCATAGAGAACATCGTGGGAAACTCACCCTGTATATTCTAAATCTTTATATTAGGATATTTGTTTCAGCATGAAATTGTATTATTACAATTAATAGATAGCTAGTAAATACCGGAAAATCTGTCAAGGAAAAGATGGTTGGTGATTCTTTTTAATTTTATTACACGCTACAACATCGACTTCGCTTCCACCCGACAAAAGACCAACCCGTACATATACACATTAAACCGTACATGCACATACGTCTGTACATCCAGGAAAGAAGAAACGTAATGTACATAGGCGACGTTTGGAGGCTCCCGCTCTCACATAAGGCCGCCTATATACTTGCTTCCGATCGATAAAACCCCTAGTCTCTCGCCGTATACACACCCTGCCCTGCAGCTCTCTCTCATTCAATTCATTACATAAATCCCAAATTACTCCACACCACCGCAAAGTGGACGCGGGCGGGTGGGCGGCGAGCCGCCTCGCAGCAGAGCCGACGGCGGCGCCACCTGCAGCTAGAGGACGGCCAATTTGGCCTCTTTGCTGCGACGACGGATTTGTCGAACGTTCGTCGTGAAAGGGATTCTTTGACCTTTCTAGGATTTTATTAAGACGTAATATTACATTGCTATATCATAACAGGGGGTTTTCCATAACTTTTTTATTAATTTTTGTTTAATAAAAAAGTTTTTTTTTGTAACTTCCTGTTTCACCGGAAATGACTATAACTTTTAATTTTTAAACGGCACCCTCGGTATATTTCTACTTTATTCGATAGAAAATGACACTCTGAATAGAATGACATATCATATGTCAACTTTTGACATTTTCGCATATGGTTTAATTGTAATTGTAACACGCGGTTCATAACGACAATTTGACTCGAAATACCAAGTGTGTGGTATCAATATATTCATAAAAAATGCTTTTCCAAATATGCTAATGAGTCACCCTTGTTCCATTTGAAAAATTGACATATGTATGATTAAAAATACGATTTGTACATCTTTTAACCGGCCTAGACAAGACACGAAACCTATTAGACGATCAAAACTATTTTCCAAGGCTACTTGATTAAAACTTAGTGGATTGAAAAAACTGGATTGAAATTTAAAATAGGATATGTTTTTAAGCGATAATGTCAAAAGTTGACATATGATATGTCATTCTATTCAGAGTGTCATTTTTTATCGAATAAAGTAGCAATATACCGAGGGTGCCTTTAAAATCAAAAGATGTAATCATTTCGGTGAAACAGGAAGAGACCAAAAACAATTGAATACGTCAATAAATCCTAATTTATGTCATATACCTACTAACATACAAATCTGTTTTTTTTTATCTGAAAAATAAAAAAGTTATAGGGTTGAGCCACTTTTGAGACGACCCGGTATATTAAAAATATTGTTTCATAATGTAATATCATTTTAAAATTCTTGTATGTTATTTTAGATTCTGAAGATAATTTTAGAATAAACCGGAATATATTTTTAATAAAAACATTATTAATTATTAACAGGGTTATAATTATGATTTTGTTACAATGTAAGTAAGTAAATAATGTAATGTAAAAGAAAAAATTCAGATTTTACATTTTACTAAAATATTATCTAAATAAGCGCCTTTCTACAACGCCACTGACTGCCAATGAGTAAATTGAGAGTTGCTTACAGGTCAAAAGTCGTTTCAAGACTTAAATGGATTATTTAAGTCAAATTTCTTGCAAATTTGGCACTGGCGAACCATATTTTATAGTTTTTGAACAGAAAAAGTCAATAAAATAAACACTTAAGGACTACAAGCTAAGAAAATGCGTTAATACAGCCGGGGAGATAGCGGCAACAAAGCTTTACCGCACACGTGCGACACGTACTACAAGGTAATAAATGAATGAATAGGCTCCCTCGCCTCTAATCGGTGTTGTCATATTGTAAAGAACTTATCCTTATTAAACAGTATCCGACTTATAATTTAGTAGTATAAGGACTATTTAATACATCTATGGAATATTAAAACCTACTTTATTAAACTGTAGTATTAATTTCTCAATATATGTGTATAACAAGAAAAAAATATTGATAATATTAAAGACGTGACAACATAGGCTGGATGAGGAAGGCTCGGTCGACTGTACCCAGAAGTAAACATGTGTACAAAAAAGGTTGTTTGTCCGCGTTGAGATGTAAATAGTGTAGTCTATATTTTATTTTAAGTCTATGCATATGCCATTCAAAAAAATATCCATATTGTTCAATTGCCACTAATAAAAAAGACTTAAAATAGGGAAGAATTAGGGCATAACCCCAAAAGTTATGTCAAATCATCGAACTTGACATTTGAAAAGTTATGACACATTTATACACATTTATTATGTGTCATCCATGGTACAAGGAAAACAAGGTATGATATTGCGCAGGTTGGTCGCTACGTCACAGGTGATAACAGGCGCTATTGGTCAGCACGCTCCGCGCGCCAATTCAAATCATTAAGATATTGTAATGAACCTGTTTTTTTGTTTATATACCGTCATTGAACTATCGCTAAGCAAGTTACTGTGGAGCAGTGCGTGAAGAGTCAGACTAGGAGGCGAGAGACCGGAGTTCGAATCTCGGCTGGGGCATAACTTTTTTATTTATTTTTTTAAGTACTGTTGTATTCTATAGTTTATTTTTGTAGTATAAAAAAAAAACAATTTATTCTGTAATTTTTTAATCTCCGGTATTAATATAGATTGATTGTTGGTACAATACCTCATTTAATATAAAATATTATTCTACTTTTTGAAATGTATCGGGCCCTAATTGTACCTAAAAGTAATATATTTTTACACTAATATACATATTGTAATCTATTTAATATTTCAGTCCCTTAAAAAGTTAATGTGTATTGAATAATTGCCTACCATTAAAGGAAATGTGAGCTATAATCCTTGATGGGCATATTCTGGGTATGCAAATACTTCCTCTAAATTTTGGGTTTCGTTCAACCGATTTATTCGCAAAACCTGAAACATCTGCATATAAAAAGAAGCACAGGTCACTAATTATAATAAACTTCACCCTTGGAATTACTTCTATTACAATTACAATACATTCATCTGCATTGGCATTTTCTACTTTTAGATGGGAAACAATCAACTTCCCAACATTTTTTAAATGATGTAACAATTCCTCTTGTTTTCCATAACTTTTCCATAGATATCCTCATCTCTGTCCTCATGTCAGTTCAGAGACGATTAACATGAAAATTATTTACCATAAACATCGCAAACTAAAAACCTAATAAACAATTTTATACCGAATATAGAAATAAATTTAGTATTCTTACCTATTATCGTCCAAATCCATGTTAATAGATAGGTAATTAATATTTTGGATTTTTGTCTTTTATTTTTAAATATATCTTTCGAACTGCTGGTTTTAGTAATTATTAAATTAAACGAACTAAAAAGTCAGAAAAAATAAACAATTCTTAACCATAACCTTAAAAAATGCAGATCTCTTGCCAACTTTCTTTATTTTTTATTTATTCCTTATTTTGACGTCACAGGTGGTATGCGCGAACTGAACGAAATTGGAGCCGCTATCAATCATACCTTGTTTTCTTTGTACCATGTACTACAAGTGTGCTAATTTCTGCATTAAGTTCATTAGACCGAAGGAATTCGCTCCGATTCGTTCTTTCCTTCTTCCTTCAAGGAAAGAACCATGCGACGACCGGTTTCGGGGTTTCAGGATTTATCCCCATTTATCCCCAAACTTTGCTGGATTGTTCGACCTGACAAACAAAACGCATAAATCGCACTTGAGCACGAAAGATACCACTACAATGGCGAGGACTAAATGTTCTCGCCATCTAGCAACAGTCTAGTCGCACCTACTGTACGAATCGTACCACCATAGTCCAAGAAAATAGGCCTTCAAATACGAAGTTTGATATAATTTACTTTGAAAGATCCAGAAAACGAATTGTTAAAGATTTTTTAAATTCACCCCCGAGAAGGGATGAAAAAAATAAATAAAATTAAGAAACGGTATTTGTACCACAATGGTATGTTCTGGGGTGGTGAAGAAGAGACTAGACGTATTTTAATCACACACTAACATTTATTATACTAATTATACTAACTAAAAAACATATGTAAATGTACAGAAAAAAATATATATATCGTCTATGTTAAAAGTCTCTTTTACACTGGTTTCTGTCGCGCGGGACGCGGTCGCTTCGGATTCTTCTTGCGACGTTGCCGGTACGCGTCATACCGCCCACCTTGAATGGTTGTAGTCATTTAAGTCATTCAACGCAACCACAAAACCGATGCGATAACTATTAGTGCGGGTCACACACGTTACTCTGCTACAGGCAAAACGCATATTTTGCGAACCGCACGTTTTGCGACGCCTTTTGCCGTTTTTATAGTCACTACACGGACAACACCATCCGCACCTGGATGTATCTCCGATATACGACCCAAAGGCCATTGTAATGGCGGTAAATTGTCATCCACTAGTACCACCATCTCACCCAAGGACACTCTGGTTGGGGTCGAATGTCCTTGGCCTGATCGCTGCTGAAGCTCGGTGAGGTAATCTCGTGACCATCGCTTCCAGAAATGCTGCGTGATCTGCGTCAGATGTTGATACTTGGAGAGACGTCCCGTGTTCAAATGGGAGAGGTCGGGTTCAGGTACCGCTACCAAGGAGCTTCCAATCAGAAAGTGGCCAGGTGTTAACGGAGTTAAGTCGTCGGGATCGCTCGACAATGGCGAGAGCGGCCGCGAATTTAGACAAGCTTCTACCTGTACCAAAACCGTATAAAAGTCCTCATATGTCAGAGTAGATTGACCGATAACCCTTCGTAAATGGTATTTGACAGCTTTAACTGCCGATTCCCAAATTCCGCCGAAATGGGGAGCGCGCGGGGGGATAAAATGCCACGATATTTGTTCAGTGGCACAGAATTCTGCAAAGCTATTCTGGTTTTGGACTTGCGTAAAAAACCTTTTTAATTCGTGATTTGCACCAATAAAGGTTGTGCCATTATCTGAATACATGTTTAAGCATTTGCCCCTTCGCGAGATAAAACGTTTGAATGCATTCAGGAATGAGTTGGTAGTTAAATCCACCACCAATTCCAGATGCACAGCCTTAGTAAACAAACATATAAAAACACAGAGGTATGCCTTTACAAGTTGTCTACTTCGTGACAATCCTACCTTTATAAAAAAGGGACCGGCATAGTCCACGCCACAGTTAAGAAACGGTCTAGAGGGTGTTATCCTTTGTTCAGGCAATTGCCCTAATAAGGTATCGACCGTGATAGGTTTTGCCTTAAAGCATATAACGCAATGTTTTAGTGCTCTTCGAACTTTATTTCTACCCGCAATAGGCCAAAAACGCGTACGCAAATGAGTTAATAATGCTTGAGGACCCGCATGCAACAACTTACGGTGCTCATAAGTTATCAACAGTTTCGTTAACTTATGACCCTTAGGAAGAATCATTGGGTGTTTGAAATCAAAATCGAGATTTGATCTTTTCAATCTACCGCCACTCTTAGTACACCCTCATTGTCCATGAATGGATTTAAATTTCTTAGTTTACTTTTAATATTTACAGCGCGCTTATTTTTCAGACTGGATATTTCTTCGCGAAATTCGTGCTGTTGAGCAAGCTTCACCAGACATTTCAACGAGTTGTCGAGTTCTTGCGTTGTTAAAGGGCCTTTTTGAGGCGAAATCTTTAATGTGTTATTTTTAAACCGCAAAATATATGCCACAACTCTCTGAAACTTTAAAAAAGAAGAAAATCTGTCAAATAATGACGTATCAGGTTTAGTAACAACCATAACCTTACTAATATTTTTCCTTTCCGGAACTTCAGATATCTTTATTGGCATACTTGTGGGCCACTTGTAACTCTCCCATTGCATCCAATGCGGGCCGTGCCACCACAACTGGGAATCGTTTAATTCGGTCGGGTTGATGCCTCGCGAAATTATGTCCGCAGGGTTATCTTCCGAGCGTACATGTTTCCAACTGTATTTATCGGTCAAATCTTGAATCTCCGCAGCTCTATTTCCAACAAATGTCTTCCATTTGTGAGGCTCATCGAGGATCCAAGTGAGTGTTATACTGGAATCGCACCAATAGAAAAATTGGTCTACGTGCAATTTCAACGACTTGGTTACAAGGCTACTTAATTTTGCACTTAGTAACGCTCCGCACAGCTCTAAACGTGGCAGAGTCATGGTTTTCAACGGAGCCACTCTGGATTTTGCGCAGAGTAAATTGCAGTTATACACTCCAGAAGCATCCTGTGATCTTAGGTAAACGCATGCTCCGTAAGCAGATTCGGATGCGTCACAAAATGAATGCATTTCGACCTTGATTGGACGATGACACATCACATGGCGAGATATTGAAATATTTTTCAGCGATATGATTTGATCCTGATAATATTTCCAGGCAGTGTAAATTTGTGAGGGCACACTCTCATCCCAGTCGAGGGAGAGTTGCCATAATTGCTGGATTAGAATTTTTGCCCTTATTATTATGGGCCCTATCAATCCAAGCGGGTCAAAAATTTTGGATATAAAAGACAAAATAGTTCGTTTGGTTACGTATTTCTTTCTATCGCAAATGGCATGTAAACTGTACTGAAAGGTGTCATCCTCACTATTCCACACAATTCCGAGTGTTTTCGTCTCTTTATTTTCCGAAAAATACAGTTGGTTATTTTCTGGCATGTTTGGCTCAATAATTGAAGCCTCGTTGGATTTCCATTTTCTCAGTTCGAAAAGTCCTTGAGATAAGATGCCTGTGATATCTTTTTTAATTTGAAGCACATCTTCTATGGTGTCGCCTCCAGAGATTAGATCATCCACATAGAAATCTTCTTTGATTACATTACTTATTTTGGGGTTCCGTTTTTGATTTTCAAGAGCTAATTGATGCAGACATCTGACTGCCAAAAAAGGCGCACACGAAGTACCATAAGTCACTGTGTTTAAAGTGTAAGCCTTCAGAGGCTCATCAGCATTCTTCCTCCAAAGAATTGATTGAAGATGTCGCTGATTATCATGCACATTTACTTGGCGGTACATCTTTGCACAATCAGCTGTTATGACATATTGATGTTTTCGGAATCTAAGTATAATGGAAAACAGATCCTGTTGAATTGTAGGCCCTGTCATGAGTGCGTCATTAAGTGATAATCCTGATTCCGTTTTCGCAGAAGCGTCGAACACAACCCTGACCTTGGTAGTTGACGAGGACTCTCTAAAAACACAAGTATGCGGGAGATAATTCAACGTTGGATCTTCAGTATGAACTTCTGACATGTGGCCTAGCGTTTGATATTCATCAAGAAAGTCGGCATATTGTGCGTGTAACTCAGTGTTACTGCGCAACCGTTTTTCTAAAGACTTAAACCGCTTTAAGGCCATTGATTTTGACTCGCCTAACTTTGAACTGTCTATTTTTAATGGCAGTTGAACTGAAAATCTTCCATTTTCTTCACGTTTATGATTTAATACAAAATCATTCTCACAAGCCTTTTGCTCTAGGGACCAAACTGGTGATGATTCGACGTGTTCTATTCGCCAAAAGTTTTCTAATTGCTTTTGTAGTTCTGAATTGATAGAAAAATGACACACTGTCTTGCTTGGGATATTTACTGAAATGTTAGCTTGACCCGATAGAATCCATCCCAATTTGGTCTTTTGCGCAATAATCTGAGAATTTGTTAATTTTATCTGTCCAATACACAGCAAACTCCAAAAAATTGATGCGCCGAGTAAAGCATCAATTTTGGATGGCACATTGCACGATGGATCAGCCAATTTTATATTTTCTGGTATCTGAAGATTCGAAAAGTCAATGGTGTTCAAAGGCAGATTATCCGTAATTTGATCTATTACCAAAAAGGAGAGATCTGTTTGGAAATTATTGTGAACAGATTTAATGGTTGCCTGTACTTTATGGGAAATGTCTAGAGAAGCTTTACTCAGCCCTGAGACCGCAAGGTTTAATGTTTGCTTAGACAAATTAAGTTTCTCACATAGTTCTTTCGTAATGAAGTTACTCTGCGAACCTGAGTCCAGTAGGACCTTACATTGGTGATATCTACCAGAACTATCACACATAAAAACAATTGCTGTCGATAACAAAATCTCATCATTTTTGAAGGTAGTATGAGCTGATACTGATTTTTCTTGAACTGGATTATCAGTGCTTTTATTATTTTCAAAATGCAAGAGTACATGATGTTTTTTATTACAAACCATGCAAAGGTTTTCGGTTGTGCATGTCTGATATGAGTGACCAGCACCAAGGCAATTTGCGCATAACTTATGTTTCTTAGCCTCAGCGTATCGCGTCTTCGGAGACAAACTTAAAAACTTATCGCAAATTGTAATTTTGTGAGTTTGTTTACATATGACACACGCGGCCATCGCAAAATAATTTTGAGATTGCTCTTTATGATTAAAACTTTTTGTATTTTTGAAAGATGAGATATTAGATGGACTTTGTGATTTATTTTCCGGTTTTTTATAATTTATTGTTTGTAACAGAATGCACCTTTTATGAAGAAAATCGGTAAAATCCTTTGTTGAAGGTATAGTTAAGGGTTCCGAGACTACCTCCCACTCCCTTCTGGTGGAATTGTCAAGCTTTGAACAAATTAAGTATATAAGTAGAGTGTCCCATTTGTCAACAGGCTCTTGCAATGATTCTAGTGCTCTCAAATTTTTATTAAAATTATCTAATAATTGCCTCATACTGACATGTGACTCTCTGCTTAACTGAGGTAGTTCAAAAATTGCCTTTACGTGATTGTGTATAATGAGGCGTTTATTGTGATATCTATCCTTGAGCAACTTCCATGCTATGTGATAGTTTGGAGAAGTAGTTTCAAGACCAGATATCACATCAGCTGCCTCATTCTTTAAAGAACTGCGAAGATAATGAAATCGCTCTATATCGCTTAAAGTAGGATTGTCATTTATCAAGGCATTGAAAGAGTCATGAAAACTCATATATTCATCATAATTACCGGTAAAAGTAGGTAAATCTATTTTCGGAAATTTAATACCTGGAATATGGTGTGGAACCACCTGTTGAATGGATTGTGCTGAGTTTGAATTAGTCAAATTTAATTCTAAAATGCCGTTTGCATTTGCAATCACTTGATAATATTTATCTTCAAACTCCGCACGTTCGTCAACGTTTGTGTCCTCGCCATTAACCTCCTCATGCATCTCTATTTGCATTTGAACCTCATCGAATTCTTGCCACAACCTTTGACATTGTGCCATTCGTACTTTTAATTGATCATACTCATCATTGAAGTTATTTATAAAATTTTCAAAACGCGTAATTTGACCTTTTATATTACCTCGCTTTTTCTTAAGAGTTTGTAAATTATTAGGATTCATTTTTTTTATTTACTTAAGAAACAATTAGTTATAATATTTAAAAATAATAAAATAATACTATCGTAAAACTATTTCGGATACGGGCAAAAACTCTGAACTTTATACGGAATTAGCGCAAAT
The DNA here is from genome assembly GCF_002938485.1 of Sitophilus oryzae. Classification (NCBI taxonomy): domain Eukaryota; kingdom Metazoa; phylum Arthropoda; class Insecta; order Coleoptera; family Curculionidae; genus Sitophilus; species Sitophilus oryzae. Next base: position 1,273,199 of record NW_022147505.1, read on the forward strand.
AGAAACAATCTAAATATAATGCGGATAAAAAGGTTTATACGACCTGGTGAATCAATGCTCCTCGACGATGTTTCCCTCCAAAGCGGTACGGAACCATTCGATACGCTGAACACCCTCACCCACGGCTTAGATCCTTTTTCCTTGAATTCGACAACGCTGCCAATCTCGTCCCATATGATCCTTAAGACGGCGTTCTAGCCTCGCGATTCCACTCTATCGCGCTCTCTCTGACGTACAAGGGTAACTCCCTACGAACTTGACGCCTGGGAACAAGGCTACTGCACCGGGAAGACTCTGGAAGACGGTCTCGAGTTAATGGCTGCTTCGTCGGCCGGCGAAATTACCGATACACTTTACGATTTTCGCTGATTATCCGGCTCGAAGGACCATTGTACCACAATGGTATGTTCTGGGGTGGTGAAGAAGAGACTAGACGTATTTTAATCACACACTAACATTTATTATACTAATTATACTAACTAAAAAACATATGTAAATGTACAGAAAAAAATATATATATCGTCTATGTTAAAAGTCTCTTTTACGCTGGTTTCTGTCGCGCGGGACGCGGTCGCTTCGGATTCTTCTTGCGACGTTGCCGGTACGCGTCAGGTATTTTGGTAAACTAGAAAAAAAGTTCAAATAAAAGTAGTGGAGCGTTACATTTTACATAGAAATGATCTCTATATTTTTTTTGCTCAGATCAAAATTAACCGAGATAGGATGGCTAGACCCTAGCTTCTAGCCACCCTAGTAGTAGGTGATAGTAGAAATTTAAAAATTATATAAGTTGCTGAAAAATTCATATACATATTTAACATTTTTATTCAATTTGCTTGGGAATTTATACATTATACAAAATTATAAATTATACATTAAGATTTTTTTTAAATCACAACGAGAAGGACTGAAAAACATAAATAAAGTGTATTTTTTTCCAAATTGCAGAGAAACTATAAGGACTTGAAGAACATGTTACAATAAAAGATGTCCTCTAGCTTCTAGCTACCCTATCTCGGTTAATTTTGATTTGAACAAAGAAAGTAGAGACGAACGATATTTTTGTACGATTTTTGCGCCACCTTACATGGTCACCACATGCATGCAACCGACAAAAAAACAGGGTAGGTTAACTTAACGACAAAACGAACATAGAAGCTGAGGTGACGAGAAATCAGTGTTTCTCCCGAATGTACGGGATGCGGAAAATCGATAGTGTAATGAGAAGGAGGAATTGTAGTAAAAGGTCGGTTTTATGCGGCGTTGCCGAGACGCGGTGTGAGGACTGTAGAGAGGTGAGGAGATGTGAGGTACAGATGCTTCATCCTTAGAAAGATGGAGCGAGCAGATCTCTTAGGTGAAGCTTGATAATTTAAGGTACAGTTTGATAGAGTTGGAGAACATTATATATTATTATTATAATTATATATATATATTTAACATTATATATTATAATTATATTTAACGTTTTATGTAAAACTGGCTAAGTATTTTTACACAAATGAAGAAGGAAATTAAAGATAAAGGATTATACTATATCCGTATTATAGTACATTTTTAGTACATTTTTAGAACTTCTTTATTTTTAAAATTTTGATGGTCAACATCAACAAAATATTCCATATGTTTGTACTAAATTTTCTCGAAAATAAAGACATAATTTAAAATTCCATTACAATACGGAAATAGATTGAAGTTTTGTGATTACAATGATATATAATTTGTATGGTTTTGTAACAAATTGCTCGCTATTTTATGGCAAACGCTGAAGCTCTGCAAATATATGATATCTGATATTTTTAATTATTTTTATTTATATATTAATTACTCTTTTCGATATAGTCTATAAGTAATTATATTATTTGTCAAAAATGTTGCCGACCTAGCATTAAAATTTTATTTCCTTAAGTTCGATCGCGATTCAACGTAACGTGTTGGATAGGGTTTCCACCTCAGACCGGAACGGCCTTTAAAATAGCAACGTCGCATTTGTTCTTGTCGCCGATTACTGGCCTTGTCTTTTATATAACCCTTTGCCGTTGCCAAGTCTATTTCTTATTTCTCTATTAGACGACATGGTTTAAGCTATATTATCATTTTGAGAATGTTTCAGTTTTAGATTGAGCTCAGAAAGTAGTGATGAGCTGTAAAGACCAAGTCTCTCTTGTAGTTAATAAGTAGTCTCGGTTTTGAGCGGTCATGGTCAGCAGTCTTGGTCTTCCTGCAAGACTCTTGCAAGTCTTTTGCATTTTTTAAATAGGTTTTTACTTGGGGCACTTTTTACATAAAAAAATATTTAAATAAAAAGTATTTTTAGTAATTTAATCTAAATAAAACTGTAAGGAAAGAAATTTTTTGAATATTTGTCAGGTGCCTCTCAAAAGTGGTTCACCCCTATAACTTTTTTATTTTTTCAGATAAAAAAACGAGATTGGATATGTTAGTATATGACATAAATTAGGATTGATTGACATATTCAATTGTTTTTGGTCATTTCCTGTTTCACCGGAAATGACTACAACTTTTGATTTTTAAATTACACCCTCGATATTTTTTTACTTTATTCGACAGAAAATGACACTCTAAGTATTGTATTGTATTGACTAGGAGTGGGTCCCATGGGGGGACCTCCACTGAGGCCGCGAGGGCCTATTGTGGCTCAGTTTCTACACGCTCTAATTTACAAGAGCGTCAAAGTTCACCCTCAAGACCCAGCCTCCTAATATAGGCCGTTATGTCTGAGGGCGATATGTCTCCTAGGTCTGATAGGTCTAGCATGGGCTTTGCCAAACATCTCAAACCTGGTCCTGCTCCCAGCGGGCAGGTACACATAACGTGCTTCATTGTTTCGTCATCTTCCATACAGAGTCGGCATTCGGCGTCTTCCACCAGTCCCGTCCTCTGTAGGTGAGATCTCAGCCGGCAGTGGCCCGTGTACACTGCAGTGAGCACACGCGTTCCATTCCTACCAGCCTTTAGGAGTTCTCCTGTTCTATGTTTGGATGGCCCTGCTAGGATATGTTAGTATATGACATAAATTAGGATTGATTGACATATTCAATTGTTTTTGGTCATTTCCTGTTTCACCGGAAATGACTACAACTTTTGATTTTTAAATTACACCCTCGATATTTTTTTACTTTATTCGACAGAAAATGACACTCTAAGTAGAATGACATATCATATGTCAACTTTTGACTTTCTCGCGTATGGTTTATTTGAAATTGTAACATGCGGTTTATAACGACCATTTGGTTCGAAATACCAAGTGTGTGGTACCAAATTATTCGTAAATAAATGCTAATGAGACACACTTGTTCCATTTGAAAAAATTGAGATATGATCAAAAATACGATTTGGACATATTTTAACCGACCAGGACAAGACACGTAAAACGTTAAGGCGCATTCTCGCGACTCGTGTACTCGACGAACATTTGTAATTGGTATACAGGGTATACATGGTGCGTCCGGCATCTATACAGAAAAAAGTTATTTATTATAGGAGCTACGCCGCACTCCCGCCAGACCCTGTAGGCCAATAAAAAATACTTGCCAAGTAGACGAGTCATGAGAATGCGCCTTTAGATGATCAAATCTATTTTTCCAAGGCTCCTTGATTGAAAGTGGTTGAAAAGTTGACATATGATGTGACATTCTATTTAAAGTGTCATTTTCTATCGAGTAAAGTAAAATTATACCGATAGTATCATTTAAAAATCAAAAGTTGTAGTCGTTTCCGGCTAAACAGGAAGTGACCAAAAACACTTATTGAGTACGTCAATCAGGCTTGATTTATGTCATATACTAACATACCAAATTTCGTTTTCTTTATCTAAAAAAATAAAAAAGTTATTGGGGTGAGCCACTTTTGAGACACATCAAAATTTTATGCAATAATCAGGAAAACACTATTGTAGAACTAGTCGGTCTTGGTCTTGGTCGTGCACAAAAACCAAGACAATATTACTCTCGCTTATCACTATCAAAAAGTCAAGTAAAATAATTTAGTGTGATTATTATTTATTCAAAGTACATGTTTGTATTTATACAACCAAAATAAAACAAAAAATACCATAATATACACTTCTTGCTGTTATAAAATAAGATCAAGAAAAAAATCCTGGGAAAGAAAGGAAAAAAGTACATCCATTTATTTTTTGATTGTACTTAAACAGCCGTTAAACGGTAGCCTACTAAAATGCCGTTAATAGATCTTGTGACGTCGCTCATGTCGGCGGAAAGTAATGCCTAGCCTTAAGCATTTTGCAAGAGTACCTGTGGGTCAGTGGCTGAGGCTATCGCTTCGTAAGCGAATGATCCGTGGTTCAAATCTCACGCCGACCAAGACTTTTTTATATTTTTTTTTGCTTATAGCGTGATCTTATTGCATTGGTTTCACTCTTTTTGGTTGGATTGGTTTAGTTATTTGGCGGGTTGGTTAGCGTGGTTATTTGGAGGGTGTTAATTCATTGGTTAGTTGGTTATTTGGTGGGGTTGGTTGATTTTTACTAATTTATATTTGTTTTTTATCAGTGTCGAGGTTAGTTGCGTTGGTTAAGTTGGTTAAGTTGGTTATTTGGTGGGGTGGATAGCGTTGGTTAGTCCTTATAAAATTCCTATATTTCATAAAGCCGTCAAGTGCGTCACATCAACAACGTCATACCTATTAACGGCATTTTAGTAAGCTACCGTTTAACGGCAGTTTAAGTACAGCCTTATTTTTTACGTACCTAATATCGTATGGGAATAATTGAAAAATAAAAAAAATATCTGTATTGTATTATGTGTTGAGTGATGTTTTATACCGAGGCAAGGTGAACAGGTCCCAACACTGACACGAACGACAAATTCTCCCCTCTGTCTGAAGTTTACCCTAGTCAATATGCCCTTTTTCTGTTACACCCTAACTATACCAAGGGGAGTGTGACTTCGGTAAACGTTATATGGCATCAGATAAAAGAATATGCAATAAAAAGTGACAGTAAAATAGGTTTGCGTACCGCAAACATAATATAATAATATTTTTATGGTGGAAAAGTGAAAATCTGGAGTATTTTTATATTGAACGATTTTTTTTTTATTTTAAGAATGCGTAACTAAAGTAAATGATTTAAGTCTCCCCAATTACAGCGACTCAAGTATTTTTATCATGTATGAGATCGTACCTATTCTTTATTGCTTGGATGACTTAATTTTTATTACAATTTTTTTTTAAATTTAGTTAAGATCTTGGAAAATTAAATATGTATTTTTTTTAGAATTTTAGTGAAGAAGATCATAGACAATTATCATCATTTTTAGCTTATAGCATATTTTCAGCTTATTTTTAGCATATTCTTGCTAAGTTGAGGCAAACGTTGAGCTTTATCACCTCAACCTGACTCTCGCGGTCAACGGAGGGCGTCTTATAGGCCTATAGCAATCCAAACCTGCTTTTTTTAATCGATTTAAGACCGTCCGAGGGGTAATACGTACCCTGCTGGCAGCCAAAAGGTCCTGGCTGAGCAACGTGTAGTTTCTTGCAGGATCCATCCTAGCTCCTCTCATTAAGCTTCGGTCCTCCCTAGCCATAGACAAACAAATAAAAAGAGACTGGCAAATTAAATGGCAAAGAGAGGGACAAGGTTCCCGTAGCGCAACTCAGAACGCAAAATTTCGTTCTATTTATGTTGATCTGCGCATTGCGTCTATTGGGCCCACTATCTCATTCTAATATAACAAGAGAGAAAGAAGCAGCCATATAAAACGTAATTTCTAAATAGAAATTAGAACAATCGCCGTTCGTTTTCGTCATCATGACAACCAAGATGACAACATCACAACAATTCGTCATGTTTGTTAATTTTTCTTTTGGTGATTTACGTTTTTTTCTAAACTCTTCATTTTATTGACTTATGAATATGGGTAGGGAGCAAATTCCTTTGTTCAATATAGGTATTTATATTTTGTTACTTATAATTTTAGGTTATACTATTTATTATTTTATTTGCTGCAGGAGCCAGTATCATCTATTTTTATATGTATTGGTGCCCCCTTTCTCTGATAGATATGTTAAAGACACCCGGTAAAATAAAAGTAAGTAGTTATATTTATCATCTTATTAAGAAAAAAGTAGAAGTAGTAGTGTCAAAAATATTTCGAACCACTCTTAATATAACAAATTAATACAATCAATTTTTTTCATTTTTTGGGTAGGTAGTTTATAGCTGGTTTATAGTAACCAGAAACTTTATTAATATACCTATTTTACTTTTGTTTTAGGATTAAAACTGAACTTGAAAATGGTTCACGATCATGATTCTCGTAAAGTCTTCTTTGCTTGGATATTCACTTTGTTATTGCAATTAGGCAGTTTTTTCGAAAATGAGATTTTTAATGCCCTTTAAAAAAATCGTTTTCTGCAACAGTCAGTTCTTCTGCATTTAAAATTGGTAGGTGGTTGGAATAAACACTGTTATTTTTTGTTATTATATTATAAAAAGTTTATTTATTTTTATGTATAAATAAATATGTTAATAAAACAGTACAATTTTTGCTTTTTTTATAATTTCCCTTATAATAGTAGTATTCTTTCGTTCTGAAAGAAACTGCAAATTTTCACTTACACTGATTTATTCCCTATACCACTTCCCTTTACGTGGTATAGGGAATAAATCAGTTTAAGTGAAAATTTTCTGTTTCAGACTGAAAGAATACTACTAATAATGGCTAATTTAAATTTTCCGCCAGCCAGAATGTGCGATAATGTCTTACGATACGTTTTTATACGTATCTCTTTCTTTTTCATATAAAGCACACATAATAAAGAAAGATAGGAATAAAGACGTACGTCCTGCCATGGTCCTGCTAATTGGTTTCAAAATTGTTATTCTGAGTTGCGCTACGGGAACGCAGTTCCACTCTTTACCATGGGATTTGTCAGTCTCTTTTTATTTGTTTGTCTATGTCCCTAGCATTTGTCGACCTTGGTCTACCCTCCATATGCCTCTCCATGACAGATCCAGTCTCATTAAATCGGTCTTTAAGTCTAGAAATTACACTTTAGGTGACTTTAAATCGATCAGCCACATCGATCTATCGCGCACCGCCAAGAAGCAGCCCAATGGCTTGATTTGCTTCCTCTACTGTTAAATGACGTCTGTTCATATTATCGATGACAGAATAACCACAATATCGCAAACTGCCGCTTAGCAACACGCAAACAAATTCTATTCTAAACAAAAATTAAATGTACATTTTTGATGATAATACTTTTTATTTGTTTGGGTACAATTTTTTATGTTTACAAACAGTATTTTTTTTAAATAAAAACGACATAGGTATTAATAGCTATAACACATTTTTTTCTGAAAAATTTTCTTCTTAGCGAAAACACAATATCCTTAACTTTTTTCGATTAATTTAGATTCTTTCTAAATGTCAAAATAAACTAAAAAAAATCAGTGTTTCAATTACTAAATAAATTATTATTGGGCTCACTAACAGGCAACTTTGTTCCACTTGCACTTTGCACCATTCAAACAATATTCGACACAAAAATTGGAAAGTTAAAAGTTGGGTACATTTTTTTTATACTCAACGAATTCCGAAGTTTCCTTCTATTGTCATTGTTGTTTCACGGAATCCAAACTCTGCCATAGCAGGACGAGAGCAGGAATCGCGCGCCTGCACCGCTAATAGATCCGGCAACGTTGCCCCGGCACGATCTCGTCGACGGGCCATCCATCCACAGTGCACCGACGTCGCTAGATGGGGTTGGATGCGCGAGTTTTTCATGGAAATGTAATGCGTCGTTTGCGATGTAAAAAGATCGCGAATTTCTACGATCGCTGTTAGTTAAAGACACTGCCGGTAGTTTTGTTTGTTTATTTCTATGAGCGATTTCTTTTATAAACTACGTCGGAGATATAATTACGTTGTTGTTGTGTTGAAGAATGCGCGTTTGCGAGACGTGAAAACTCTCGTGTCTGTAGGATATTACGAGAGGGGTGGTGTTACTGTTTTTGGATAGTATGCCATGGCTTTATTTGGATCTGTTGTTGGTGAGTTTGGTGTTTTGAAATATGGACATGAAGATTGACATAAAGATTGTTGAAACCAATGACTAAAGAATCCAAGGACAAATAACACCCGAGAGCAATTTGTGCCGATGTCAGCAAACAGTGCTGTGCCACATATTTTTCTTAACCTAGCTGTTTGAAGCAATACTTATATTTTTTGATAATTGTTTTGACTACGCCTATGTTGTATCATACTAATTATACAAGTAACTTCAAAATATTGTGAAAAAAACTGTATAAAACTGAAAAAATGTAATCGAGTTATTTTATTTAATAAAAAACGGTATGTGTTAATATAAAACAAACAAAAACAAGACACCACATACCAAAAAATATACAAAAAAGAACTATTTCTTACTTTCAAGCTTTATGAAACTTCCGGCATTTATGATTATATTTATCAATATAACTTATATACAAATACAAATTTGTAATATTCCGCAGGAATAAATAAAACAATATAAATAAAACAAACTATTTTATTAATAATAACACTTACTAAATTTTATACCTCACAGGTTGATTAATTAACTTTAATCTTAATTTTTTTAAACCAGTACCTTTTGACATTATTTTTCTGCAGTACTAAAATCCATTATTTACCTATCGTGTGATGTCGATATTTTACAGCTACTCCAGTTTTTAGTATGTGTTTAGTATGGTCCTTCTACCATATTTGAGATGCACTTATCTACGACGAGATGGTATATGATGAACTTTATTGATAGTAACTTTATTGGTGTATCTGTATAAGACTTTCTGCCTGGGCAGCGAGTATTAACCATAAACTGTGCTCTGGGTTCTACAGTTAATTTTCACTCGATTTTTCCTCCACTTGACTTCAAAAGACACAAAACACTCGTAATAACACGAATCAAAATGCATCATCTTCCAAAACGCAGGGTATTTGACAAAAGTTGTCACAAAATTATAACCTATAATTTGGCAAGATTTTGACAAACGTCAAAAATCTAAAGGCGAGTTCATACGCATCGGCGTCCGTATATCGTTCATCGTTCCGTCAAACAATGAAATACGTCAAATTTTGAAATAAACCAATAAAACTGGTTAAAAACAACAAGTGACGACGCATGACGAATTTATATTTAAACCCATCCATAGTTAACTTAAAAATTATTAGAAACTTTTTTAGTAACATAAATAGATTGGTATGGGACGTCATCTGCTTTTCTTCTGTCATCGTCTGTCGAAATCTTACCTGAGAAAAAAAACAGAGTATAATTACGAAAAAAACGTATTAAAATGTTAACAAAAGGTACAGAACTAGTATCGACGTATAGCACATATCAAGTACATATAGATGTTAATTGAAATTGAAGAATAATTGTCGGAATTCAATAAGAAAACGTTGAAAAGTTGGAGTGGACTGTTTATTTACCTATGAAACGTAACTCCTGGCTCTTTCTAATCGCTGCTGCTTTTACACTTGAAAGCTGAACAACTAATCACCATTGTAATAAAGTTTATACAAAGTTTACTACACACAAACTATTAAAAATCGCTAAAATTGTCGCTGGTGACCAAATGATGACTCATTGTTTGCCATCAAAAGAATGGCCTCTAAGGTCACAAATTCTACTGCAGCCCGTATATGGGCGTTACATGTCCTTATATTCTTTAGTCATTGGTTGAAACACACATATAATATAGTCAACTTGTACTCAAAAAAGCCTTTTGGAGGAACGTTTTGGGGTAGTTCTGATTTCTTCTATTATGTTTTTTGAGGTGCCGAATTTGAATCTGATGCCGGGTCCAGACACCAAAGCGACAAAAAATAAACACGATTTTGAGACAAAAACAAGACAAACTTGCGACAAAAAATGGGGAATTCTGACAAGACAAACTTGAGACAAGTTGTACAGGGTGGTCAAAACCGACATAGATGTCATGGACTCGATTTCTGAGAAACGTTTAATGGCGTAAACCGCCTGTTAATATTTTCACTGCCAACTGAGATACGGGGTCTTTTTGAATTTTTTACCATTTTGAAAATTGCCCATAACTTTTTTATTTTGCGGAATAATAGAATTGTGTAAAAACGTTTTTAAGACACTTTTTTAGGCACAGTCCAGTGGCGTAGTCAGTTTTTTTCCATACTTGCTCTTTTTGTCAGAAATAATAAAAAATATAATTTTTAAATGGAAATCATAGTTGGCTATGAACTTAAAAAAATGCTGGCGTTTTACCCTTTCCAAAGATATAAAGTTATGTGTATTTATTTCTAAAAATGAGAGAAATATTCCGTTTTTTATCTTTGTATAGAAGCGGGCCTTGATTTTGTGTTGACGTATTTGCCTAATTATTTTTTATCTCAATTTAATATTCTATATTATTATTTATCTGCATAATTAAAGACTTTTGAAAAGGTAAATTAACATTCTATATTAGTATATGCGCCGACAACTTGTAAAATATACGAACAAAACATAGACACTTTGATCTTTACCGACTCGAGACGGGACATTGAAAAGTCTCCGAATTTTGAAACAAAACAAAAATGTCGCAGAAATGTATTAGATTTGTCGCATAACATATTTTAGTATGGGCGGCTATACATGCCTCCCGGCGCCAATTTTTTTTTATTGGCATACAGGGTCCAAATAGATAGTGCGTTGGGCATCTGTAGCTCACTTAAGGTGGCTGCCATGACGTCCCGTAATCCTGCTGTTAAAACATAACAGCTGGTTTTTATATACAGGGTGTGGTAATCTCGATAAAAGAAACATATTTTCTCTTTATCGTTTTTCAAATAAGTCCAAAATAACGGAGTTATTTTACTTTGAAAATTTCCAAAAAAATGATTTTTTGCTCAATTTTTGAGAACCACTGGATCTTTTCTGGATTTTCTTTCTTGTAAATGCTATGTTGCCATATTATCAAGAAATTATATTTTTTAACTAAAAACTAAAAAAAATTACAAAAACATTTTCAAAACATTCCGAATTTTCAAAAAAAAATTCTCGAAAAAAAACTCATAGGCGTGTTTCTGGGGTTGAACTATACTACCAGTTAAAATACTTGCACTTATTTCTGGGACACCTTGTATAAAAACCAATTGTTATGTTTCAACAACGGGACGTCGCGCGTCGTTGCAACCACCATTAGAAATTTTATATAAGTGCAAACCGAAAGTTATGTAATGTATAGTTTTCATTTCATGACATTTCTTGTATTTTTAATAATTTGTTTTAAAAAGGCTGAAAATTTTGTTTTTTATTTATTTATTAATATCTCTGAAACTGTCAAAACATATTTAATGATATCTTAGGATTATGTAAAGTGATCAGAAAGGAAGCCAAAAATGTAATAATTAGAGTCTATCCCCATTTAAAAAAATCATCCCGATTCACTCGCACATTTTTGAGCCATTCTGTAGAAGTTAAAATATTTTCCTAAAATACGTCCTAATACATATTTTAGGACTGCACTTATAAAACATTTCTAAGTTGTTGATTATAGGAACTACAGATGCCTGACGCACTAGTGTCGAACCCTGTATGCCAATAACAAATGTTTGCCAAGTACACAGTCAAGGACACGAGTCGTCTGAGTCCGGCTTAATGCAGTAAACAAAGGTAAATGATGTTCTCAAACACTGTCATTTGTGGAAGGACTTGGTCAGAAACTATTAGTGCTTAACTAGCTGTAAAAATTACAAAAAAAGGTATCTAAAGAACTGTTTGGAAATAATTATAAAATTAAGTTATAATATTTTTTTTTCTTTTTAGCTAAATAATATACCGAGCGATCAACAATGATTGATATAGTTGGTTTGGTTGGCAACGAATTTACTTATTCTTATTATTTTTATCATTAATTTCGAACATTTGTTGGCTGTTCGCCCAAATTTAAATAATATGATTTATTTTTTGAATATTTAAATTTGTTTTTTGTAATTAGTTAATATTGCTATTAGTTGGTGAATGCAGGGTGCATTCACCAATTAATAGAATACTATGCTCCTGATTTTATCTAGTCTGGTTTTTTTATGGGGATATGTTAAAGACAGTGTTTACAAAACTCGACCAACTATTGTCGACAACATGAGAGAAATTATTGTAGCTGCTTTTGGAGGTAGAACTCCACATAATGCCTTTTAAAATAAAAAGATCCTTTTGAAAAGACAATCATTTTATGCAGTTAACAGGAAAGGAAGCATTTTGAGCATTTGATTTCATTTAGCTAATTTTTGTCACATAATATATGTTTATATCTAGTTTTAATTCTGTAATAATTAAAATATGTTTTAAACGTGTATCTTTTTATTACCGTTGAGTATTTTATCCTACAATCTTTAATTTTTGTTAAATTAACAAAACGTATATCACACAGCCACCTAGATTTTTTCAAATAATAAAGATCTACTGACGCAAAATCATAAAAATCAAAATATCTAGGAAAATCTTTGTCTGAGGGGTAGGCAACCAAACCAAACCTTAATAATATTTTGAAGATATATGAATTCCCCATTGAACACCCGAAAAATATACAGAGTGTTCCATTTAAAATAAAAGAGTAACTTGCTTTTAAAAGTGACTAACATTCCATATTAATTTTGTCTCACCCTGTATAACTTTTCGGGTCAAATTTCAATTTGGTTTAACATACAATGGTTACTGCAATTAAATATCAGGCTATACAAGGTCAACTAAAATTTAGGTAGCTGTTATCGAAATTTAAAATTTACCCTTCATTTTCACAAGATTTTAGGTATATGCTTCTTTAACAAAACCCACCTTTATTTTTTCCTTGAATCCGAAAATCAATTAATATATAGGGTGTTCCATTGAAAAAACACAACTTTGATGTGTAACTTTTTTTGGGGACACCCTGTATAATTTTATATATTTTCATAAAATACTTTCAGGTAACCTACATATGCTGCCAAAATTTCATTTCGATATAAAACTACCGTTCTCCTTGGAGCTTCTACGGCGTATGAGAGGTGCCACCCTGTACTGAAAAATAGTAATTGTCAAAAAATATATCGATTTCGCAAATAGCAAAGGCAAAATATTTAAATCTTCAAGAAGATGAAGAAAACCTTATTATGTGAAGCACAGAAAAGAGATGCATTGGAAAATGACCCTTATAGTTGTTTCTTTATTTCGGTTTATATAATGTATATATTTTGCGCAATGTTGGATTATTATGTTTGAACTTTGAAAAATACCAAAAGTATTTTTAATTCGAAAAAGTAATGTTCGAAATCTTTACAATTCCAAACCTAACCTACAACCGAAACTGACAGTTTATAAATGCAAAAATATTGAACCTCAACAACTGCAACTGAATCTCGACTGAACGCCAACTTCCGAGTTTATAAATCCAGCTTAATCCTAATATTATCCTCTAACACTGTATTGCCAATTATTTCAACCATTATTGGTCGCACCATATGTTATATTTATCAATTATTTTTCTTTTATAGAAATCTGACTGGAATTTAATTTGTTTACATTTTTTTGAAATATTTCCTGTTTTAACTCAATGCTGAAAAATACATACACATTGAAAGATTTTTTTTTAATCAAGCAGGCTTCGACTTCGATAGGTAAAATATTTTCATGTAATTTTCAATATTTGTTGTTGTTTATATGTCATCATGCAAAGCACGCTTGATCATTGAGTGCATGAAATATTGGTAATTATTTTCATTTTTTCCATAAGAATTATGCGAAAACAATACAGAATTTTTGAGTAGTATTAATAGAATACCTCTCTATAGACTGGCGTGACAGTTTGTCATTAAAATGTTACTTTTATGGGCATTTTATATCGATCCTGTATACTTTAACCTTTAACCGCCTACGCTTCGGCCTAAATAGGTTCTTTGCATTGCCTTAGCTTGGCCTTTAATGGAGGCTGATATAAGTGGGAAGAAAGTTGTCGGATGATCAACAATAAATATTTAATAAACAATTATGGTGAAAGTCACGTTGTCCTTTGGGATGGGTATTGTCGGTGCAAAAAAACTAAAAAAGTAAGACATTTGTTGTTTTCTTAAATATAATTTGCGTCTAATTGATTATTATTTATGATGGGAACAAATTTCTGGTTTTTTGATAAACCAGTAGAGCTTTTTTCATTTACTGAGTGATGGTTAAATTTAATAATGTTTAGGGTTCCGTACCCAAAGGGTAAAAACGGGAACCCTATTACTAAGACTTCGCTGTCCGTCCGTCTGTCACAAAGATCTAGCTTATGAACCGTTATAGCTGGACAGTTAAATTTTTACAGATAATGATCTATGTTGCCGCTATAAGAACAAATACTAAAAACAGAATTAAATCAATGTTTATAAATAAAAAAGTACTTTCACTAAACATTATCTTTTAAGTAAGAATTTTACATAGAATCTTTCAAGTCCTCGGTGGCCGCGCGATTAAAGCGTTAGGACTTCACGCTGCTATGACGTTGGAGCCGTAGTCAGGCAGGTTCGAATCCTAGTCAAGACGACTTTTTTTAATCGTTTTTTTTTAATTTTTACATATTTTTACATATTTATTTTTACTTTTTACATATTTATTATTGATTAATACAATTTTTAGTAATGTGTTTCTTCATTTTTTTTAAATTACTTATACGCGCATTCAAAATTTCAGCTAAATCGGAAAAAAAAGTTTATAATAATATAGTGTCTAATATTGTATAGATAATGAATGGTACGGAACCCTTCGTGCGCGAGTCCGACTCAAACTTGACCAATTTTTTTGATAAACCAGTAGAGCTTTTTTCATTGACATTCTCTAGTCACTCTGCTGGTATGGAGAGGTGCAGTACCGTACAAGAAGGAATTATCCCCAATTGCAGCTCTCCAAAGACTAACGATTGGTTCTGGCACCAAATCAACATATCTCCGACACGTTAAAAGTTTGTTGAAGTGGTAACAATGGAGTTTTTGCTCCCAGTATTAAGGTTGTCGCCCACTAGACCGAGGCGCGACGCGGGGGAAATTGTGGGAAATTCTTTTGTCTGCTTGCCATGTATTTAAATGGAGCAACGCACATTAGAGCGCGCAGCGTCGAAGCGCGCCGCGGAATTTCCGTCAAGAAGTCGGAAGACTTCTCTAGCAACTTTTTTCCGTCTCCCGCGTTTCGGCGCGTTGCAGTGTGCGTACTCACAACGGAAATAATTTTGCATCTCGAGTCTCTTCACTGGCTTTTTGACTAGGAACTAGTGGTACGTATCAATGGTAGAATTGCAT
Organism: Sitophilus oryzae; assembly: GCF_002938485.1. Classification (NCBI taxonomy): domain Eukaryota; kingdom Metazoa; phylum Arthropoda; class Insecta; order Coleoptera; family Curculionidae; genus Sitophilus; species Sitophilus oryzae. The sequence continues at coordinate 1,288,489 of NW_022147505.1, forward strand.
TTTGAAAGGTAAATTAGGCAAACAGATTTTTAAAAAGGAATATGATATTTTTTTTAGTTTTCCCTCACTAGAGACAGATGGACGAAATGTTTTTCTATCAAAGATTTAATATAATTGAGGGGTGTAGAAGCAAAACCGGCAATCTCCACTTTTGGAGAAAAGTGACAATCTCTAATTTTTAAATTCTAATTACCTAAATATATAAAAAAGATTAGGGTTTTTTCATCACATAACTAGTATAAGAATATATAAATAAGGTTAATATATACATCAGAATAAATAAGAATTATCAAAAGTCGTCAGCTATAAGCGATTCATTATTGCATCATTAGTAATTTGTCTCTTCTGAAAAAATATGATGAGTAGAAGAGATACCCGGTGTTATGCTTCTAAAACCCTTAATTGAGGAGTTCGTAAAATGTTTCCTTTACATTTTGTAATACTGAAAAAAATGCTCCTGTCTTTTATTAAATAAGGAAAAAGATGGTAAAATTCTCCAAACTTCTTTCTTTTTTTGTTAATCTTATGAGTCCAAACTTTCCTTTTCTTCTTCACTTGCTCTTCCTCTTCCTCTGTTAGAAGAGCACAAAAAATACGCTTTCGTTCGTACTTGAACTCATTGCTTTAAAAACTAAACTACAGTAAGTAAAAAACACTTCGACTAACTAAATAGCGTTTCCGTGTTTCAAAAGCGCGCTATAGTGGGCGCAGTCCCTTCGCAGCCGGAACAAATTCTCTTCCCAGCGCCGCGCCGCGCCGCGTTCTAGTGGGCGACAACCTTTATACCTCCCCAGAACATTACAGTTCCTCCTTTATATCTTGGTACAAATTTGGCAGCCTAAAGTCTCGCTCGTCGTCCTGGAGCTCTAAGAACCCGAATTCGATGGTTATCTGATCTTAGGCCAATTCTGGTCTCATCTGAAAAAAGAACATTTTGTGAATTCTCAGTTGTCCAGTTTTGATGTAGAAGGCATTAATTTAGCCGGTCAATTTTATTTCGCCGAGATAACTGTTGGATCCGTAATTTTCTCCTACTGTAAAACCCTCGAGCACGAAGCCTTTTTCTTATGGTTTCAACTGAAACGTTCACACCTGTAGCTGCCAGAAGTTGTCTTTGTAGCTCTGGATGAGAAACATTGGGATTTATTCTAGCAATTTTGCACACAAGGCGGTCTTGTTGTTCAGTTGTGTCTCTTTGACGACTTTGTCTGGGCCCTGGGCCTATCCTTGTGTGTTCCTAATGCCAAGTACCTTGCATATGTTTTCGATACAACACCCTGAGTAACGCCTTCTATCTCTGCTACGTCTCTTTGGAGCATTCCTTGCTCGGGGAGAGCAATAATTCTTCCCCTTTGTACATCTGTTAATCCAAGATAAGACGTTTTTTTATTTTTTTTTTGGATCGAATGAAAATTACCGGACAATCGAACTACTGAACACAAAATTCAAAAGAAAATGCGGCAGTCGTTTATTCTTTATTATCATGTTTATTTACAAAAAAACGCCTTATTTTAAAGCTGTATACCAATTTTTATCCTTGCAAGAAATTTAGTCAGGAATAAATAGTGACTCCATATAAGTTTGGTTGTGTGTATATCGCGATTATAATGGCCAAAATGAATATTATATTATTAGTATTACATTGTGAGCTTTACCGAAGCTAAGTAAATACCTCAGCCTATAGATATAAAGTGACGTAAGGTGCTGTTTGAGCCTGGTTGCTCGACGGCAGCGACTCGATCGGTCGTGGGCGCAATTACAAAACAACAAACGCCAAACGAAATCGTGTTTTCGACCCGCGAGGCGGCCAACAAACAAAGCGAACGGCCGCGGCCGAAGGGACAGAAAGACCGGTTTGCGTAGTACCGAGAGACGCGATTTTTCTCGAAATTCTTGCAATAACAAACTTGCATAGATATACAGGGAGCTGTGGAAGTTTGAAATTACCGACGTAAACATGATCACAAATTTTGGTTAAAGTCTCGCTATTTTTTGGGACGTGAGGGTATCAGTCAGGGTCAGGGAATTATTGGTTGAAATATTATAGTGCCTAGTTTAAATTTTACAAGACGAGCTAACTGAACAACGATGCGCAAGTAACAACGTGTGAAGGAGTAGATGGCTTCTAAAAGTCACATGGATTTGTTTTGTTTCAATTTCAATCATTGTTGATCGCTATGTATTATTTTAAGATGTTTATCAACGAAATTGTTAAAATTGAAAAAAGAAAAGGCCCTTCACTATCAGGGGCGGATACAGGAATTTATTTTAGGGGGGGCCCAAAATAAAAAGCAATGTAGAATATGCTTTTTGGGGCGTAATTTTTGACCCAAAGCCTAATATTTAACACCATTTACGGATTTTAGGGGGGGCCCGGGCCCCGAAGGCCCGCCCTCTGTATCCACCACTGTTCACTATACAACAGTGACGTAAAAATTCGATACGTCATTGAAGCAAGTCAGACGAGAGTGAAGAGAGTGAGACGATGAAATCTTATTCGGTTGATGAATGTTTCTGTTTAGATAGACGACGTGCTTAAATTTCTAAACGATTTTTCGGCGGATTAAATCAACGAGATGTATTGATGCAGATATCATTTATATCTGCCAAGCTTAAAACTTGTGCTTTTCCAACAAATTTTACAAATTGTCCGTATTAAATTACAACAAAATTAATTTCAAGCAATAAAAGATTAATAGGAGGGTCTACGAACGCTGCTATAACAAGGAGAATAAATATCATTTGGGAATATCGTATAGTACATATTGAGATGAAAAAAGGTGAAGAAGTATTACCATTTAAAATGGACCTAGCTTACGGTTTTTTTGCCAAAAAAAATGTTTCAAATTTTTCATCATACATTTTTAAGTCTGTTAATGAAAATTGAGGAAGTTGGAATTAAAATAATTTGTCAATAGTAAAGCAAATAATAAAGTTTGTTGGTCCAGTAACATAATCACTAAGAAACTGAATAAATTGGACAAAGAAAATGAAAAAACAAACGATGTAGCTAGATAAGTAGTTACTGTTCTGCTTCTCAACTTGAAACCTACTTAAAGAGGAACTCAAGAACCTAGAAGACTCCATCTGTAACCTAGAATAGGAATCCTCAAACGGCCTAAGATTGTATTTGTATTTGACTAAGAGTGGGTCCCGGGTGGGACCCTCCACTGCGGCCGCGAGGGCCTATTGTGGCTCAGTTTCTACAAGCTCTTTAATAGAAAAAGAGTATTAAAGTTCACCCTCAAGAACCAGTCTTTTAACATAGGCCGTTATGTCCGAGGGTGATATGTTGTCTAGGTCTGATAGGTCTAGCGTAGGTTTGCCAAACACCTCAAACCTGGTCCTGCCCCCAGCGGGGCAGATACACATAACGTGCTTCATTGTTTCGTCATCTTCCATACAGAGTCGGCATTCGGCGTCTTCCACCAATCCCATCCTTGGTAGGTGTGATCTCAGCCGGCAGTGGCCCGTGTAAGCGTACGCGCTCCGTTCCTACCAGCCTTTAGGAGTTCATCTGTTCTACGTTTGGATGGCCCTGCTAGGATTTTCTTGGCATGTTCCATTCCGGGACTGTCATACCAGTCCCGAATCGTCGCACCCCTAACCCATTCACAGAGCCTGTCTCTTGCGAGATTTTTTGGTACGCTAAGTGTCGGTTCTGGGCCCACGAATAGCGAGCCTGCAGCAGTTTTGGCGAGGGAATTAGCACGTTCATTTCCCTCTAGGCCGACATGTCCCGGTATCCATATTAGCGACACTTTGTTCCTATCTCCAAATATATTGAGTAGTTTCTTACAATGAAGAATCGTCATAGACGTGCTTTTCGTTGCCTCAAGTGCTTTCAACGCGGCTTGACTATCCGAAAATATGCTTATTGTTACCAGCAGTTGCACACAGGTTTCAATAGCATATAGCTCAGCTTGGAAAATTGTGGTGTGTTTTCCAAGACTGTGGTAGATCTCAGCCTTTGGACTGCTGCAGTAAATTCCTGCGACAAATCCTTTATCTCGGTCTAAGATACTTTGAAGAAATTTAGGTTTTACGACGGTCTCAGTAGATTGAAGCTAATAAACAGCGGCAAATGCAGATTCGGTGGGGAAAATGGGGAAACACCAGAACACCTCATCACTGAGTGCGCCGAGACGACAACCATTCGTGCCGTATACTTTGGTACGACTGATATCGGAGATGGAGAACTAACTTTCGTTAAACCGTCTCAGATACTGGCTTTTGTCAAAGCCCAGAGACTGTATGTTGAGTTATGACTCAAGAAAGGTCGCGGTGATTGATTAACTTTCCCCCTCGTATACAATCTACCCAAGTAGCATAGGAAGGAGAAAAAAACATTAACTACTATTTGGTTGAATTTTCTTTATACTTAACTTAATAAATTTCTTGTAGGGAATAAAGTGCGAGAAATCTAAAAATGAGGTCGTAAACTAGTTAATAATAACCTAAAGATGCCTTTGAAGAGTAGAAACGTTGGGGTTAACTGGCATTGTTAAAATCTCGGTCGAAGGCATTGTTTGGTTTTCAAGTTAGGTTAAAATTTAGTTGTTAATAACTTTAAATTAGACCTTATTTGGAGAAGTTCAAATTAGGTTGAAAATTTAATTTATTTCAACCTCATAAGTCGCTATTATGCTTCAAAGGTAAAAGTAACTTAGTTTTTTGACTTGGAAGAAAGTCAGACATACGGCAGGTTAAAAATTACCTTTTTTAATTTCCTCGGGTGATTTTCGTTCAAAATAGTTTTCGAGGGATTATTACGTCATAGCACATTACCTTGTTCCCACTGGCGGGGAACGAAAGAATATTCAATGCATTTCTTTTTTATTACCGACACAATCTTAAACGTGTCCATTATGTGCAATAAAAACCAAAAGTCCTCTATAATAACACTCACAATCCCAAAACACAAAACTTTTACAAATAATAAACAAAGAAAACTAATTTGGTTTTCTAGTCAGTTAGTGTTCTAGTTTAGGCCAGTTCGGTAATTGCATCGGCTAGCAAAAGGATAAAAATTTGACATGTCACGTGACTCTCAATAAATATTCTCATTTTAGGACACATGATTACACTATGAAAAGTTAATCGGATTGCTCGAAGATGTAATTACCGAACTTAGCATAAAATATCATTGTCAACTGTCACTGAAAGAAAATAAAATTTTTCTGTTTTACCGGCGATACTCCAACAATGTAGTCAAGACTTCGAGAAATGAGCTTCGACCTAATATAGCCCATTTTTTAACTTGCACTTCGAAGGAAAAATGCCTTAAGCAAGAAATCTTGACCTTTGAGGTTATTAATTTAAAGAAATCTTAACCTCACAAAAAGAAAGCGGACTTTAAGGTTTTAAAATTATGAAAAACCTAACTTCATAGACGAATAGTTAAAAACACCATTAGCGGCCATTTTCTTATCCAATTTGTTTTCAAAAAATATATTTTTTTTGATATTGTTCTAAACTATTGAGAAAAATAAACAGACGTTTATGAATCATACTATCTAGCACAAGTTAAATTAATTAATTAAGAACTTTAAAAGTGTACCAAGGGAGTTAGCTGAAAAAAAGTTAGGTTAGAACCTTGAAAATAACGATTTATTCCAAAATGACTTGTCGAAAATACATAAAATTTTAATGGCGCATCATTTTTTAGAGCCTATCATATTTACATCTCACAGAAAAATTTTCTCCGCAGACATAATTATCTTGGGAATCCAGTAATCCACTTCTTACCAATATAACTTATTTACATTTATCTACGGTATTTCATCCACATTGGATTAATGTCCAAACGGCCATGCCAGTTATTACACTTTTTTGTCTTCCTGGTACATTATTGGAAAATTCATTTACATACACATATTAAAAAGAAAAATACTTTACCTTATTCTTTCTCTGTCTTTCCCATGTTAAAATGTAGGTAGTATAAATTAGGACTATTTTTAGTAAAATTCGCCTATTTTACCATGTTATGACATCAGGTCGGTTATTTTTGACTTCATAGTCCATATTTCATACAAGACATCATAACCTGTTAACCTGTTTTTTACTTCCAAATTACTTTAGTTTTATTCCCCACTTTGGGAATTTTAACATCAATTCTTGGAAATTTCGACCAATTTCCAGTTGGTCAATAATAGTCCAGGTGGTTAATTTAAGGTAATTTTAACTTCAAATGTTTGTTGGGTACAAACCTAGTTAGTAACCAGTAACACGTAATGAAACATAGTATAGAATATTTAGCATCAAAATAAAAATCCAGAATGTAATCGCCTTATTTTTTGTTAAAACTCAGCCACTGAACTATTCAACGCCCTGTATACGAGATTTTTCTATACTAGATCGGCGAACTATCTGTGAGAAGCTCGGTAACGTCGTACGGAAATATCTTAAGCGGTTGATGAACTGTGGAAATGGCCGGTAAAGTGTCGATTTCGTATTTCTTCGCTGTGTACTACGATGCACTACTCTATAATCGTATAATCGGTACTATCTTCGAAGAGTGCTGAACTGAAAACTTGCTACATTTTGTTTAACAATAAATTAAATGGAAGAATGAAGTTTTAGTTGTGTTTGTTTCGAGAGTCTTAAAAAATAAGTCTTTATAAATTACGAGTACTAAAAAAATCGTACTGGCAAAATCTGGGAATATTGTATTATATGAATAATGTTTTGTACAGGTTTTACAATTTTAAGAGGTAATTTCTTGTGAAAAATAAAAGGTACTTTGTTAAATAAGCGTTGTCTCAAAAGTCAACTCTTTGGAAGATAGATATTACAGTACAGGGTGGGTCGGTGGTTTTTACACTACAGTGTGGGTACAGGTGCAGGTGTACATCTCCTTGGATCTTCCGCGGCGTATGAGAGGCTCCACCCTGTATGTACAGGGTGGATCAAATTCGACGCTTTTAAATGGAAACACCCTTTTCTATAGGAGATAGGCAAAAACTAATATGGGTGTCTGGAGCTCAATTTTTGTCAAAAACATGATGGTGAAAACCGCATATCGATATCTGTTACCGTTTCGGAGGTTTTTCAAAAATATGCATTTTTAACAAATCGCTGTAACTTTTTTGCTGTGGAAAATTTTGTATTTTTATGAAAACATTTCCAAATCCCTTTTTACGTAGAATTTAATGGTTTAAGTATAATTTTTTTAAAATTAATAATTTAAGAATTATCAACAGATTTTTTATATGGTACACCCTGTATATTTTTAATTTATTTAAAAGAATAAAAATTTCCTTTCCAACAATATAACACAGTTGATATTTTGCTCGATTCCTCTTCGAGATATAGAGTATATAAAAATTCGCCGGCTTTAAATAAGTAGGCTTTGAATGGCACTGGCTGTAATGCAAAAAAAGTCTAGCTGTGAGCATCAATTAAAACGAAAATAATATTTGCTATGAATTTTATAACAATTTAAAATATATTTAACCAACATCAACACATTTAAACTATATTTAATAACAATAAAAATAAATAGCAAACCAAGACATGAGATTTTGCTACAAGTGTTCGACATATCGACCATCTTCTGTTATGGACAAACGGGGCAGTTTTTGAACATTTCTCGCGGAATTTATTAACTCAGTAGGGGTGAAAGATACCCTCTCATAACTGGCAAGTATTTCTAATTCTTGTCTAGATTATACGGAAGAATAAGGAACCTTTATTCTTCCGCAAAGATACCCACATGCTTAGATCCATGGGCACTAAGTCAGGCGGCCTCGACGGCCAACGGCTGGGATCTTGGTTAACTATTCAGTTATTCTTGAAATTGGCTGCAAACATTTGCTGATAACTTCAACGTTCAGAGGCGGTGCGTCGTCTTGCTGGAAAAATATGTTTTCGAGTTCCATTACGGGCATATCATCATTCATGAATAAGGGGTCCAAAGCCTACTAATTAAAAGTGGCGAACTTTTAAAAATTCTGTATTTCGAAGGGGATTATAACAAAATATCAAGTATGGGGTATTTTTGGAATTTTGGTAATTCAAATTCTTTTCAGTTAATTAAAAATATAGAGGGTGTGCCAAATAAAAAATCAATTTTTCTGTTGATAACTCTTAAATTATTAATTTAAAAAAAATATACTTAAACCATTAAATTCTACATAAAAAGGTGCTTTGGAAATGTTTTCATAGAAATACAAAAATTTTCCATGGCAAAAAAGTTACAGCGATTTGTTAAAAATGCACATTTTTGAAAAACGTAATTAATTTGTGGCGTAATTCCAAAACGGTAACAGATATTGATGTGCGGTTTTCACCATCATGTTTTTGATGAAAATTGAGCTCCAGACACCGATATTAGTTTTCGTCTATCTCCTATAGAAAAAGGTGTTTCCATTTAAAAGCGTCGAATTTGATCCACCCTGTACATGACGGAAAAATAAATATTTATTAATTTATCTTAAAAACGAAACGCGATGGAGTAATGTAATTTTTTGGGAGTATTATTTCTACTGTACAGTGATGCCAACTCGTGGGGAATTTCCCGATTCGTGGGAAATTTCGAGATCCGGAGGGAAAAGGAAAATGTTAACCCAAAACATACCATATTCGTGAGAAATATTTTTTTACAAGATTTAAATCGTGATTTAAATCAATGTCAAAAAATATGCTGGTGTCGAGGCTGTTTTATACATTTTTGAAACAAATGTATGTTGATCAAGCTAACTTCTGCCTTCTCCAATTTATCTTTTAGTTCTTTCCAAATTTCTATATCCTGACATTTTATTCTGCAATAATACTTTCAACATTAGATGGTACTTTTATTCTTTATTAAGTATTTTATATTTTATTTAAGACAGTCATGAGTCATGACTATTTCCAAACAAAATCCTTTGATCTAGCGGGCGACTTTTTTAGCGGAAAAGTTTACAAAATCGGCAAAGTTTACAGAATAAAATACAGGGTGGTCCGAATTGTATTCCGGAAATTTTGGCAACATATTCTGCAGATAAAAATAAGTAAAAAAGTTCGTATAAATGTATGTCCTAAAATGCTTAGTTTCGGAGATACAGGGTGTAGAAGTTTCATTTTTATTTCGATTTTTTCCAAATAATTTCTGAAGTAACGTCAATATTTCGATGAAAATTGGTGTCTGGGAATTTTCTGACATGAGAACTTTGATTTTGATGTCGAATCTGCACCCTGTATTTCCGAAACTAAGCATTTTAGGACATATGTACATTTATACAAACTTTTTTCTTATTTTTATCTGCAGAATATGCTGCCAAAGTTTCCGGAATACAGTTCGAACCACCCTGTATATCGATCACCGATGTGGAAAAACGACAACGTGCCGTAGAAATGTTAATATTATGAATATCGGGTAGAGTTAAAAGATTTTGCAATTTATGACAGGGCTTTAAGTGGAAATGAGTCCTTTGTTAGTCGGAAATTCGATCTATAGATCGGAAAATAGAAAATTGATTAAAACCAAAAAATCCGATTAAAATAAAAAAAATCTGATTAAAATAAAAAAAGCGATTTTAAATTAAAAAAATCGATTTTTTTTATTTTTAAAAAAATCATGATTTTTTTGCAACCATGTATAACAGCAATTTTTATATAATACTGTATAAGTATTATTTTATTAACCAATATTTTTAACATATATAAGATAGACGTCTTTTATGTATGATGTTGATGTGCTATTTTTGGTTGTCTACACTAAAATAACATTTATTTCTAGAAAATTTCTAAATTTAGTATCATATTTAATTATGCATTTAGTGAATTCCTAGACATTTCAAGAAAGAAGATTACATTCTATATTTACCACTCGACAGCTATTATTTTGAAGTATTATTATGCCAATTAGTTTTCACAATTTTTAGAGTTCTTTCTGTGGCGTTTTTACGTAATTTGTTTCTCTGAACAGAACTGAGTCATATAGATACTAACAAAGTTATTACCCTTTTATGATGAGAATATACGTATGTTTTTAGTAGCCACTTCTTGATTCTATCGTCTTTAGTATTTTCGCGAATAAACATAAAGTTACGGTTAAGTTTAACTGTACCATCGAATTGAACCCATTAAAAGGACACGGTAGAACGAAAATGGTCGAGCTTGCTATTAGTGCAAATACAAATTGGTATAAGTACTATCTTTAAAACTACTAATTAAATATAATTTGTTAACGGATTAAAATAGGGGGCAAGCAATATCATTTATTAACACATTTTTGCTATAGATTCTATAAAGACAAAATATAAACTTATTTACAGTAAAATTTCTAGTCTATGTTTTCATATCGGGGTGATCCGAATTGTAATCGTGAAACTTTGTCATTTAATAATCATCTACACTTCATACCAAATAAACTTTTAGTCACGTGATTAACCTAGAGCGGCACAGCGTTGCCAACTTTTATATATTTTCTTTAATCAAAATATTTTAGGAAACAAAAATAAATTAACCTTCACAGTAAAAGAGGTTCTGAAAAGAATAATATTCTAATGCAAGATCTCCCAAGTAGCATTGGAAGGAGAAAAAAACATTGACCACGGAAAATTGACCACTATTTGGTTGAATTTTACTTATACTTAACTTAATAAATTGCTTGTAGGGAATAAAGTGCGAGAAATCTAAAAATGAGGTCGTAAACTAGTTAATAATAACCTAAAATTATGCCTTTGAAACATAGCAACGTCGGAGTTAGCTGGCATTGTTAAAATCTAGTTACTGATAACCTATTGAGGGCATTAAGACTACAGGGACTTAAAGTAGGTCAAATGTTACTTTATTATAACCTCAAATTTGTCTCGGCGGTCGAAGGCATTGTTTGGTTTTCAAGTTAGGTTAAAATTTAGTTGTTAATAACTCTTTAAATTAGAATCTTGGCTTGGAGGAGTTCAAATTAGGTTGAAAATTTAATTTATTTCGACCTCATAAGTCGCTATTATGCTTCAAAGGTAAAAGTAACTTAGGTTTTTGACTTGGAAGAAAGTCAGACATACGGTAGGTTAAAAATTACCTTTTTTAATTTCCTCGGGGTGATTTCCGTTTAAAAAAGTTTTCGAGGGATTATTACGTCATCGCACATTACCTTGTTCCCACTGGATGGGAACGAAATAATATTCAATGCGTTTCTTTTTTATTACCATCACAATCGTAAACGTGTCCATTATGTGCAATAAAAACAAAAAGTCCTCTGTAATAACACTCACAATCCCAAAACACAAAACTTTTAAAAATAATAAGCAAAGAAAACTAATTTAGTTTTCTAGTTATAGTCTGTGAAACGAATAACTTTGAATTTGACAGTTCCCGCGGGCTTTTCTAGTGTTAATTTTATTAGGTTAGCAACTTGCGGCCATGCTGACGCAATGCCGTCTCTAATAGAACAGCCTCGGAGTGAGATTTATGACGCCACGCTAGTTAGATACTACGGATTAATAAATATGTTGTAGAATACATGGAAACATATTCCTCGTATTTTTGGTATGTATTTTAAAAATGATATAGTTTACATGAAATATACATAATATACAGTTAATAAATACAATATATATATATACCTATTTATAGTAGTAAATACTTTGGCAAATAAACTATGAACCATACAAATGCAGCAAATGTTTTACAATATACAAATAATCTACATTGACTATGGAGTACGATTTCAGCCATAGTCAATGTAGATAGTTTTACTGTTTTTCAGTCAATGTAGATAGTTTTTTTAAAATATGTGGTCATCTTTTGACAAGTTTATATTAGTTTATTAATTGCAGGAAACATTATGTGGTGTGTGGAATATAATCTAAAAAATTACATATAAAATTGACATTTTTTGAATTATATTCGACACTATCTTTTTTATATGACACAACGATGTGTCCTGATGAAGACTATAATGTTAGCCGAAACGCGTTTGTTTTTTAACCAAATAAAAATAATGAAAAACCAAATGAAAACTTAATCAGCATTTTTCCCAAACATAAATTCCAAGAAATCAAAAATTTTAGAATAATTTTACATATAAAATGACAGCGATCTTTATTTCATAGCCATCGCTGACGCCTTTTTTCTATGATATTGTATTATTTGCAAATATAATATTTCGAACATTGATACTTGCAAAATATACATATAAATTTTGTGAATGCAAATAATAATACATCACTATTAGTAGATATTGAATGTTTTTTGTTAAATTAGATCGATTTTCAAACCCCAAAATTTAAAATATATTTTACATTTTACCCATTATCTTATGTACCTATTCATTATTTGTATATTGTAAAACATTTGCTGCATTTGTATGGTTCATAGTTTATTTGCCAAAGTATTTATTACTATAAATAGGTAACAATATCTAGTACAATAACAATGAACAATATCTAGTACTATAAACAATATCTAACTAGCATGACGTCATAAATCTCGCTCCGAGGCTGTTCTATTAGAGACGGCATCGGTCTGATATTTAGAAATGTCAAAAGCTGATGAGATGTTACTTTTGACAAGTCTGACATTTCGTGTGGATTTTTGCAAGAAGAGGAAGAACTGTCACTTGTTTTTATTATTTTGCTTTTCTATTTCACGAAAGTAAAAAGAGTTACCTATCTGATTCGTTCAGGCACCCAATTTAAAAAATATCAGTAACTTTTTTGACAGAGGGATTTTATATTTGCCATGTTGGTAAAAAATAACGGCCAAAATTCAAAGTTATTCATTTTATAGACTATAGTTAGTGTTCTAGTTTAGGCCAGTTCGGTAATTGCATCGGCCAGCAAAAGGATAAAAATTTGACATGTCACGTGATTCTCAATAAAGATTCTCATTTTAGGACACATGATTACTGTGAAAAGTTAATCGGATTGCTGGAAGATGTAATTACCGAACTTAGCATAACATATCATTGTCAACTGTCACTGTCAATCAAAGAAAATAAAAGTTTTCTGTTTTACCGGCGATGATTATGATTCGACCTAATATAGCCCATTTTTTAACAAAAAACCTCGAAGGAAAAATACCTTAAGCAAGAAATCTTGACCTTTGAGGTTATTAAATTAAAGAAATCTTAACCTCATACAAAGAAAGCGGGCTTTAAGGTTTTAAAATTATGGAAAACCTAACTTCATAGACGAGTAGTTAAAAACACAATTAGCGGACATTTTCTTATCCAATTTTTTCAAAAAATATTTTTTGTGATATTGTTCTAAACTATTGAGAAAAATAAACAGACGTTTATGAATAATACTACCTACCACAAGTTAAATTAACTAATTACAAACTTTAAAAGTGTACCAAGGAAGTTAGCTGAAAAAAAGTTAGGTTAGAACCTTGAAAATAGCGATTTATTCTAAAATTAATTGTTGAAAATACATAAAATTTTAATGGCGCATAATTTTTTTAGGGCCTATCCACATTTACATCTCACAGAAAAATTTTCTCCGCAGACATAATTATCTTGCGAACCCAGTGATCCACTTCTTACCAATAACTTATTTACATTTACTAGGAAGTGCATATATGTAGGTATTTCATCCATATTGGATAAATGTTCAAACGGCCATGCCAGTTATTTACTACACTTGTTTGTCTTCCTGGTTCATTATTGGGAATTTCATTTACATACACATATTAAAAAGAAAAATACTTTGCCTTATTCTTTCTTTCCCATGTTAAAATGTAGGTAGTATAAATTAGGACTATTTTTAGTAAAATTTACCTCTATTTTACCATGTTATGACCTCGTTATGAGGTCGGTTATTTTTGACTTCATAGCCCATATTTCATACAAGACATTATAACCTGTTAACCTGTTTTTAACTTCCAAATTACTTTAGTTTTATTCCCCACTTTGGGAATTTTAACGTCAATTCGTGGAAATTTCGACCAATTTCCAGTTGGTCAATAATAGTCCAGGCGGTTAATTTAACGCAATTTTAACTTTAAATGTTTGCTGGGCTGCTAGTAAATATTTTCAAGCTTAAAGTATCAACATTTTTTATTTAAACCAAAAACTCGTAATACAAAACTAAAGTGTCAAAACGAATGACAATGTCAGGAAATAAATAAATACATGCGGTCATATAAGGTCGTAAGTTCTATGAATTTTGTGGGATGGAGTGTAGGGTAGACAAGTTGGGAAACTTCTTTACGCTCGTTGAGTGTAAAAATTTAAGGCTGTGACACACGGCGAGATAAACAATTGTGATTGATTAAAATTTTATTTCCCCATTCAATGTAGGAATCAAACATGTCGAGAATGTAACTGCTCAAACATGGAGACGTTCCATACTGGATGAGCTTCGACAAGTATGGTCAACATGGAAGCAAGCAAAAACAACTGCGAAAAATAGAACCCGATGGAGAGCTTTCACTGAAGCTCTTTGCTCCGCGTAGAAGATATAGGATCCTATATATACAGGGTGTTTCAAAACAAATGCGAAAAACTTCAGGGGGTGATTCCTTGTTCAAAATAAAGGGTAGTTTGCTTCATAAACGTTGGGTCAAAAGTCAACCATTAGGGAGATATCGCCAACCTCTTCAATGTGTTGAGCTACTATGTTAATTTTGGAATAAACAGTGAGCTACCCACACGGAAGCCACGTAACGCAACGTAAATGAAATAATCCAGAGTTAATTTATCATTATATGTATTTATTTTACTATTTAACTGGTAATACATAATACATGTCATAGGTACTAATAATAAACTAATAACAAAACAACTAATATTACTAGTACGTACTTGTTCATAGCTACATTCCTACCTACCAAACGAAGGTGTTTGAAAAATAAACACAAACTTTTATCCAGCCACAACGGCATGTCACGTGAATTTAAAAATTGTTATTAATATCAACAAAAAAGTAACGCACTATCATAAACATAAACATTGAGAAATAAAAAAGCACGTTCAATGGGAAGGCTGACACTCAGACTCATCGATAATTTTAATGTTGCGATGTAATTTGATACAGCCATTCGAATACAATTATCCAAATGTTCATCTGTAAGTCGATTGCGATATTTGTTCTTAATAAACTTCATATTGGAAAAAGAAGATTCACACAAATAGGTTGAACTGAATAATGCTTTCACTTTCAAGGCAACACGGCATAGAACTGAATATTTGTCTTTGCTTACAATAGACCAGATACATTTGGTACTTGAGACTAACGATTTTAGGCTAAATCATTTGAAACTCAATTACTTCCATTTCTGTTGCAGCGATGTCTTCGCCAAAGTTCTGCATAACACAAGTTGCAAACTGTTGGATATCAATTTCCATAAAGGGTGAACCAACAAACTGCGCTACTAAAGCCATTTCGTCGAAGTCCTTAAAACGATTTTTGAAGTTATTCTTCAAGGTAGAAACTATTTCTACATGATATTTGCTGTCATAGGGTTCTAATGGATTTTTGAGATATCTTTTCTGAAAGAATAGGAAAATGCTTGGCATCGCTGTTAATTAGGTTTTGTTCCCAAAACTCCAGTTTTCTGATAAACATATCAGAAATCATTTCCGCTAGTTCTTTGTCTCTCCCCTGAAGCTGCAAATTAAGTTCGTTTAATTTCTCTGTAATGTCCACGAGAAAACCAAAATCCCGAAGCCAGATTGAATTTTCTAGTTCCGGAATCGGTTCATCGCGTTGTTTGAAAAATTGAACTATGCCAGATAGGACATCATTAAAACGTTTCAGCACTCGTCCTCTACTTAGCCATCGGACTCCAGAGTGAAGGAGTAGGTCCCCGTATTGACAGTCGACTTCATCGGCCAAAGTTTTGAATAATCTTCTTTGTAATGCTTGAGCTCTAATCTTGTTCACAATTTTTACCACCAGTTTCATAACGTTGTTTAGTTTCAGAAAATTTCCACATAATGCTTGCTGATGGATAATGCAGTGGTAAGAGAGAAATTGCGGAAAAGTTTCATCTTTACGACATAACGCCACCAGACCCTTATCACAACCCACCATAGCTGGAGCGCCATCGGTTGTCAAGCCTACCATTTTCGATATTGGAATTTTCTCGGAAGAGAAATAATATTTTTTAAATGAGAAAACAACTCCTGTCCAGTAGTGTATCCTTTCAGTGGAATAAACTTCAAAAGATCTTTAATCGTAAAATCACTAAAAACCATCCTGACGAACACGGCCATCTGGGCAGTCTCAACCACATCTGTTGATTCATCCAGTTGAAGTGAAAAATAAACACAGTTATCTAAGTCAGTTCTTAACTGTAAAAAAAATATCATTGCTCATTACTTCTACACGTCTCATCACTGTATTAGCAGAAAGTTGCATAGATTTTATAGCTGAAAGTATCTCGTCTTTATTTCTAAAGTTGGCAAATAACGAATCAGCAGCTTCTAAAAACGCCTGTTTTATCATTTCCCCGTCTTCATAAGGTTTCTTTTTTTGTGCAATTATCTGGGACACACGGTACGATGCTTCAGTTGCAGCCTTATTTTTGTCGACTGTTCTTAAAAATATTGTTGTCAACGATTTTTACTTTGTTTCAGTTTCTCCTTTCTGGCGACAGAATGTAGTGGGAATGATTTTCAAAAAATTAGAATGTACAGTTGTATGATGTCTCTCAATATTTCCTTTTTTAGCAACGGAGACCGAAGTATTACATAACAAACACACATTTTTACCTTTAACTTCTGTAAAAAAGTACTGTTCTTCCCATTCCGAATGAAAGTGGTATGTCTTTACCTTCTTACTACTGCTTGCCATAATATTCTTTTTGTTGTTCTCTACTAACCCAACCGCTGGACGTTGGTTATGCGTTCAGGTTCAGTTTTAAACTAAGCGCAATGTCGCCGCACCGTGCGTATTTATACCGTTCAAAGCAATCCAGACCGTTCTCTCTCGAACACTAACGCGCTGGTCCGGCCGGTCGGTTCTAGCCGCTTCTAGCTTGATGGCGTCAGCGGCATCGCTCACCGCAACGTTGCCGCTGTTTATGTTTAATATTATGACAATTACATTTTTTGTGGAATTTTCGGAAGCTTCTCTGATTCTTGCAGTTTGTGTTTTTAAAATTGTGAGAGCTACCAGAATTGCATCCGCGAGCTACCGGTAGCTCGCGATCGACAGGTTGGCGACCGCTGATCTAGATAATAACCTATTGCAGTAAAGTAATGTCAAATAAAATAATATTAGAAACATCCTAAAAAGTAACAGCGGCCGACTAGATTTATTCCTAAAAAAATTACAGCAGCCCACTAGATTCTTTATCAGAAAATGGTTTTTGTCCTGACATGTAATACTTTACATTTTACTAATTTCAAATCCGGTGAGTTTATCAAAAAACACAACAGATAAAGTTTCTAAGCAAACTAAACTATCCAAATTAATTTTTTTTTCGCATGTGTTTGATAAGATTTTTCTTTAAAATTTCGTTAACAAGAATGATAGGGGTAGTTATTTCAACCCTTCCACTCATTTAAAAAAGTGAAAAATTACCAGAAAGTGTGTTTTCATAACAGTAATGCTTCCATAAAATTTCATTAGTCTATCTCTTTTCGTTTCAAGATAAAAATAAAAACATTATTTTTCCGCCATCTTTGTACCGCGATATCTCCCTAATGGTTGACTTTTGACCCAACGTTTATAAAGCAAACTCCCCTTTATTTTGAACAAGGAATCACCCCCTGAAGTTTTTCGCATTTGTTTTGAAACACCCTGTATATATAACATTTTATTTTAAGATGAAACTTTTGTTAACAACGTTCTGAATGAATTGAGTAATGACAAGACAAGTGACATCTGTCTAAAAAAGACAGCGATTTAAAGTGACAATTTGGTTATGTAAAATTTAGAGTGACAATTTTGATTATGCAAAAGAAATACATATTCTATGAATTTACTGGTTGCGAATGTTATATGTATTCAAATTAATCCCCAACGTGAATAATGAACAAAACATTTAAACAAAAACAGACCACAGACCACTCAAAACAAATTGTTGATAAGTAGCAGTTAGTAGAAGTCAGAGATATAGATGTAGTAGTATTTTGGTTTAATGGCTACAGCTATCCGGCCAGGTAATAGAATTATCGTTTTTTAATAAAAATTAAAAAAAAACATAAAATTATAAAGCTAGAATAGTATACGGTTTTATATTAACTCTATTTTTTTAAGGTTATAAGAAGCATTCATAAAAAAATATGAATCCTTCAAATCCTTTAATTTAATAGCTCTTAGTAAGACGTTTGTTTCAAATATACTTTTGCCAGTGCACCCACATTTTGCAGAATAATAACATGATTTCCTGACTTCAATTCGGACCACCCTGTATATTAGATTGCTTTTTAGGTGTTATTGGATTATCATCATTAGGTTTATTGGTTCCATCATGTCTCAAACGTATCGGTCCTTGAAAAAGCTAACTGCCAGAGTATTGAAGTAATGATTACAAAGTCCCGCTTAAGATGGGCTGGTCACGTATGCAGAATGCAAGAAAACCGCATACCAGAATCTCTGCTTTACGGTGAGCTTGTAGACGGTAAGAGGAGGCCGGGTGGACAACTCAAAAGGTACAAGGATATTTTCCACGAAAACTCAAAGGGAATTAACAAGCAGAATGAGTGGGGAAGGCAGAAGCTCACAATAGAACGGAATGGAGAAGAATTATAAAGTCAGTTAACAGCGACAGCCAAAAGTAACAACAAAGCAATGAGATTTTGAATGTCTGAATGCGATGAACAGATGACATCACGTATAGCAATACGTAAGCTT